>NW_027397081.1:29137707-29202400 GCF_003265705.2 Callorhinus ursinus
GTTCTGCGTGGAGCACTGGGTGTTTTGCACAGCTAATGAATCATGGAACACTACATCAAGAACTAATGATGTCATGTATGGTGATTAACATAACAATAAAAAATTAAAAATATATATCTGGAATTGGCCTCTTCTTCCTCACCTGCTCAGCCACTATCTCCTCAAACCTAAAATAGTCTTGCCCTTTTCCAATTAATTCTCCATTATTTTTCTAGAATGTAAATAAATGAAGTTCTTCTACTGCTTAAAAGCTTTCCATGGCATCCTACTGTTTTCGGATATTTTTTAACCACTACCCTGGCATGCCATTCTAACCGAGGAAGTTCATAATCTGCCCCTTATCTTTCTCTCCCCACTCTAAACTCTCCCCAATCCCCTCTGACACACAGACCCCCCAGAAATCAAATCAAACTACTTACAAGGCATGATTCTCTTTTATTAACCTTTTTATAAAAAATGTTCTCTAAAGTAAAATTGCACTGCCCATCCTCACTTCATCTTGCTAATTTCTGTTCCTTGTTTTAAATCATAACCCAAATGTTACCTCTTCAAGGACACTCTAACTCCTTTGTCCACCCCCAGAGGACATTATAAGTCTCTTCTCCTTATTTGTACCATATGATTTCTTCTCTGTATAATAGTACGTATGGTGGCCTTTGTCTCTCTCAGTAGACTGTGAGGTCCTTGAGAGATCAGTTTAGAAATTATTTTTCCTTTATATTCCCAGCAATTAACACAGCACTTGGCACATAGAAGGCATTCAATATGGATTGAATGAATGAATGAAGAAATGACATAACAAAGAAAAGCATGTGGCTATAGCTCCCAAAGCAGGAAATACTGTGCCTGGCACTTAAGTTTCTACATCATCTACAGTTAGCTAGTATAGCACAATGCAGAGCTATTTACTTTCCCCTAAAAATATAAACTCTCTCCAAAGCTGTGTTTGTGCGAAGGCTGCAATGAAAGAAGTACTTGTTTAAATAGAAAAGTCTCTGGCAATTAGCAAACATGGGACAAATCCAAAATCCACTAACTTTCCTGGGGCTTTTGTGTTTTGCAGCTAGATGTATGGAAAGCTTATACAGAATAAGATTTCTTTTTTTTTTTTTCTTGCATAAAAGAAAACATGATGCCTCTCATCATCAAGTCTGTCATCTAGAAAATCAGGGTTTGGATTTATCTCAAAAAAATAATCTTGATGGGTCAAGAGCAGGGGCAGTGATCCTTTGGATTTCTATTCACTCATAAAAGAAAACATTCTCCCTCCCCCGCCCCCACCCAAAAGAACAGAAGACAAAGATCAAAGTTTGTGGCAAGTTATCTTAACTGACAGAGGGGCAAAAAGTACATGACATAAACAGTACAGGTTGCCTTTGGGGTCTGTATGCCTGTACCTATGGATGAAACTGTAGGTGTGAAAATACACACACCTCAGCCATTTCCCCCTTGTCTTTACCAGGTGAGAGAATAGGGGCCTCGGGCGTCCTGAAATGCTGAAGTCCCTACCTCCTACTGTATACAAGGGCAAGGCATTTCCTTTACTGCCCTGGGCCGCTGCTTCTCTCTATAAAATCTGGAGTTAAATTAGGTTACTTTTTAGGACTATTCCAGTTTTAACTCTGTTATCCTTCTAAAACTTAGTTATTTTAATATTCTACCTTTATGCTAAAAAGTACAAAGGGAAAAACTTAGCGTAGTCATCATGGTAAAATTAAAATAAATATTTGGAAGGAGAAGACTTGAATTCAAATTCTATCTTTACTATTTACTTGCCAAGTGACCTTTGGATAATTGCTTTACTTCCCTGAGGCCACAACCTTAAAGTAAAATTAAACTTACCTAATTCAAAGGGTTTTTTTGTGAAAATCAAGTTATAGCTCAAGAGCAATGTCTTATTCATCTCTGTATCTATAGTGCCTGAGTGACTAGATGAGTCAATAAAAGAGGCCTTTATAATCAAACACATCTTTATTTCAGCAGAGATAAATAACAGCCTACAGATCAAGACAGAAATGTGCCTAAATAACAATCATGCATCCCCGTGAGTAGTGGCTAGAAGTCACTTCCATTTCAGACAAATCTTTATGGAGTGAATTCCCAGCACTGCCATCTGTGTGGCTTTGCATCTGAGGATGTCAATGGGCCTCTTTTGGAGGCGAGCCCCTGGGGCCAACCCTTGAAACTGCAAGCCTCCTGGGGCAGTCAGGGAGCAGGATTCCTTAAGGAGGAATTTGAAGAAGACAAGGAACACCTGTAAGAGGCGGGTATGGGAAGCCAGGACAGTGAGGAAGGCATCCATCACCTCACCAGATGGACAGAGCCCCTCATTTGTTCTCATCTGCTTCCCTCTAAGAGCCAGCAATCTGTCAGGCACCAGCTTCATTTGTAGGTGAGGGTCATTAATTTGAATTAATAGCACTGCACTGCTCTGGGCTCTGTTTTGCTTTGTGTCCCTCCTGTGGACGCTGCAGAATTTTTTGTTGTCTGGTTCTGTGAGTGGGGAGGTACTGTGAAACAAGTGTCCAATTAGCCAGGAAAACAAAATCTGCCTGAATTCCCACTCTAGCCAGAAGGCATCTTCCTCTAAAGCCCAAAGACCACACACCACACAATCTGGTTGTTCCTGTTTCATTCACTCCTCTGGGAGTGTTCTTGCTATCCTCTGACTTCCTAACTCTGTGCAATAATCCTTATTCCCTAGGGATATTATTATTTCCCACTCACCCCACTCTCTCCTTGCCCAAGCTACTACAGAAATAATACCCACAGTATAGGGACATAGTGAGGATCAAAGATAATTTATGCACAAGTTCTGGCTTAGTGTCTGGCCCATGGTAGACATTCAATAAATGTGACCACATTCTTCAGGAATGTGCAGGATATGTCTCATTCTCCTCGCTCCATGGAATCACATACAGGTTTGGGGGGATAAAGGCAGTCAAGAACAATGGCATCCCCAGGATCTTCAACAAGACCAACACCTCAGCAGTCCTGTAGGGGAGGCACAGAACTTGGAGGCTAAGAAAGGCTCTGAGCTTAGTGAGTAGAGTCAACAAGTATGCCTACAGCTTACAGATCAAGACAGAAACATGCCTAAATAACAATCATGCAACCCCCTGACGCAAGTGTGCATGATCAGTTCTGCCCACTACAACATCTCTCTCCCTCTAGGAATAGCCATGGCACCTGCGTTTGCTTTTCCTGCCTGGTATTTATAAACAAGGCATCCTTTCCGCCAGCTGATAAAGAGAGACAGGCTCAGAGAGCTGGTCTACAAACTTTGCTCAGGGACAGCAGCTCCCACAAGAGAACTCTTCTAATACCAAGCATGACTATATTCAAATAGAGGGCCATCATTGGGAGATAGGGGCTTTCAGAAACCACTGAGGCCTGCAAGAAATTATACTATCACCTTCAATAATTAATGAACACAGTTTTAGACAGCCCATCTCAATCTTCCTGCTCTGGAGAAAGCTCACCTGCCGGGCTAGTGGTAGTTGAACTTTGTGAAGACCTAGAGATTGTTGCCAGACATGTTCTGAGTATGAATCAAGAGGATGAAGGGTTGTGCACCAAAGAAATAGCTAAAGGAAGGTCGGGCTCTTGGAAGACCCCTTATTAGGAATCTTGGCTCCCAAGAACTTCAGCCTTTTAAAAAGATAAGCACTTCCTGTCACCTTGATGAAGCACAGAAACATCTCAGGCATCTGCAGTGAAAGAGGCCACCATGGGGATCCTAGAACATCAATAATTCACACATGTCCTTATACAACCATCTCTCAGTGCCAGTGCAGCTGCTGTAGTATATGAAAGGGGTTGCCAACCTGTGAAAGCCCATTATAATTTACTGACAAAGCTGAATGCCTCCAGATTCCCTTCCTCATCTACTACCTCCCCTTTACTTACCCTCCCCACCAATCCCACCAAACTGCAAAAAGACCAAGAATAGGGGCTCTAGAGCCAACTGGAAGGAAATCACTTGTGGCAGGTGGCACCACCTGTCCTCATCTAGTTCTAGCCAAAACAATCCACTCTCCATCATTCCAAACTGCAGAGAATGTTTCACCAGTTCAGCATGAACTCAGCCTCATCCAGGCAAGGAGAGAGGAAGAAAAAGGGTTTTGGTCCCTGCCATGAGCCAGTTAGAAAAGATAATATTCAGCAGCATGGTTTACCCATCTCCCACTTTTGCCCTTGGGAATCTAGTGCTGAGTGATCCTCCTAGCAACTAACTTAGCCTCCAAATGCCAACTGAATGCCTATGTGCCTGCATTGCCCATTGCATCAGTTTCTGGCTATGAGATCTACCACTTGCTTAGTGGCCTCTCATAGCAAAGTCTGGATGAGCAATGCACTTGAAATACATACCTCTATGCTGGACTGCCCAATCCACTTTCTTCCTCGAAAATCATCACCTTCTGTCTTCATTACAATATCCCTAAATTTCTAGCCCTGGTAAAAATTTCTGAAGCAGGATCTTCCACCCTTCCCTACTCCCAAATTAATTTCCTTCTCTACATCATTTGTTCCATAGCTCACTGAATCACTTTCTAAGTATGAAAGTACTTTCTATGTAATGAACTTCTAATATTTCAGACTTTCCAGGACACTGATCAGACCACTTATCAGCACTAATTTGCCTCCTGCTCCAGATTCTATTTCTCACTAGTCCCTATGGAACCCTCTGCACTTCAACTAAAAAAAGTTAAATGCTTTCTTTCTGTGGAAGAAGAAAACTTGAAGTAGCCATGCAACTAAATAACTAGAGTTATTGTAACTATATTAAGATGGCCCTAAAATTACTGAGGTGTAAATGGTAGGAGAATTGGCTCTCCATATATATGTGTGTATATATATATATATATATCCTGAAAGTTCAAACATCATGCTTTTCCTCCAAATTCCAAGTGTATACTGGCTCCCCTAGGTTCATACAAGAGACACATCAGGACTGTATCATCCAGAAATCCTCATTTCCCAGAGAGAATCAATAATAGCATTAAGTTACTTCCAGAAGTGCATGCCTATCACATCTCTGAAGTTTGATCTTGGGGTCTGTAATGTAGGTGTGTGCCTTTTAAAACTGGTAAGCTACTGAAAAGTCTTAACAGTCTTGTCTATCACTCAAGTGACAAGAAAGAGTGTCATGAGCTATATTTGACATAGACTTGGCCCTTATTAGAGTGTTATACTCAGTTTGGGGATTCTAATTTTCCAAAAGGTACAGAAAAATTGGAGAGGGTCCAAGACAGAGCACTGAAAATGATTAAAGGGGTTGAGAATGGAAACTCAGGAAAAAGATTAAATGAATGTGGATGATTTATCAAAGGCAAAGTAAAACAAAGGTAGACCAAATATCCTGAAGTAAAGGATACATTATTTTAAGGAAACCTGAGGCCATTGTTCTCTGATATAAGAATACATTAATAAAAAAGGTGGTCCTAGATGGTGTTTGAGCATTAGGCATATCAGTGTCTATATTTCGTTTATTAACTTTTGAAATCATTAAAATCAGATAATGAGATTATAAAAATAATTTTTCTTGAACACTTAAAAAAATTATATCCATCCTTATCAATTTATTTAATCCTCCCAATAATTCCAAGATAAAGGCATTGAGGCCCCCAGAGGCCCATTGCCCAAGATCACCTAGCTATTAACTTGGATCCAGTATTTGGGATGGCAGACCCTGGGGTGTTTGACTTCCACGACTGATGCTTCAGCCAGTTCTCATACCCCCAATATTTAGGTTGGTTCTGTCTGGAAGAAGAGTACTAGACTACAAGCTTGGGGTAGGGTGATTATAGCTCTTTTATCTTGGCTACTGTGAAAAATCAGGTTAAGAATTTCTCACTAATCTATGAATCACAATTACCTCCAGATTACTATATTTTTCTTAGACCCAAGTAAAACTATCAACCCAAGTTTGCCACTGGGTAAATGGTGAGGCCATGAAATGAACTAGAAAATATCTATAGATGAGATGGTTTATGGACAAAGAGGATGAGAGAGCTTTGGATATTTTGAGTTTGAGGGCCCTATGGGACATCTAGTGGAACAGTCAATCATGAAGCTGGTTATAGCAGTCAGAAACTTGGATAAATGTCTATACTCAAGGATTAAATTTGAGTATTATTGCATATGTGTGTCATTTGACACCTAAGAGCAGAGGTGGCTTCTCAAGGCATATGGCTAGCACAAAAAAGCAGGAGCAAGAGTAGAATCCTGTGGCACATCTCTTGAAGAAGGCAGAAGGGAAAATGTCAGAATAGAGAAGGAAAACTTGCAACAAGAATAGTTTATAGAAAGAAAATACAATTCCCCAAGGAGCTATAACAGTAATGAACACCTATACATCAACTAACATAGCATTGAAATATGCACCAAAAATATTTGAAGTAAATGGAAGAGATTTTAATGAAACTCTCATACATGGACAAATCAAATACACAAAAAATAAGCAATGTTAGAAACTATGACTAACAAACTTAATTTAATATAGTCTGCACATATGTACATAGATATACAGAAGAGAATACATATTGTTTTTCAAATGCTCATCAAACAATGATGAAAACACGAGCAAGGTTTGACTACAAAAACCAAAACCAAAACCAAAACTAAACACATTCCAAAATAAAGAGGATATTTTCTGGCCTTAAAGTAATAAACAACAAAAAGGTATATACAACAAAAAAGAGGGAAAAATAAGGAAACAAATATCTATCCTTTTGAAATTGAAAAACAAATTTCTAATGAATTCTTAGACACAAAGTGAAATTTAAAATAATATTAGAAGGGTGCCTGGATGGCTCAGTTGGTTGAGTGTCTGACTCTTGATTTTGGTTCAGGTCATAATCTCAAGGGTCATGAGATCAAGCCCTGCATCAGGCTCCACACATGGCACAGAGTCTGCTAGAGATTCTCTCCCTCTTCTTCTCCCTCCGCCCACTCAAACTCACTCTTTCTCTCTCTCTCACAAATAAATAAAATCTTTTTAAAAATTAAAAAATAAAGTAAAATCATATTAAAGACTAGTTGTAAAGAAGCAACACTGAAAATACTATACCTAAAGCAATTTTTAAAGAATAAGAAAAAAACTAGTGTCGTGGAAGCTAAGAGAATAAAAGATTTCAAGGAAAAGAATGAACAATAGTAGCAATCGATATAAAGAGATCCACTATAAGGTAAGAATTGAAAAATGTCCATTTGATTTGACATTAACAATGTCATTGGTAACTTTGCTAGAATAATTCCAATAGGCCAGGATACCTTCAATATTTTAATAGAATGACTGAGATGCTACCGGTAGATAAATGACGAAGATGTGAGGAAATAGAGATATAAAGTTTAGAACACTCTTCTGAAATGTTTAGATAAGAATGAGAGAGAAAAATACAAAAGTAACTAGAGTAATATTCAAGATCAACAGAGACCTGTTTGATTTGTTTATTGTTTTTGACTTGGAGCGACTTAGATATAGGCAGAGTAAGGATCTAGGACCATCAGAAAGAAAAAAAACAAAACAAAACAAAGCAAAACAAAACAAAAAAATAAAAAACCTGGCAAGAGAGAACAGTGAGAATGGAGTACGTGAAGCCAGACCTAGAAAAATGTAGAGAGAAAAGGGTGAGGGTCATAGGCAGAGGCCAAGCTTGTATAGCAGAAGATACTTCCTCCTCTCCAACTGAAAGAAAATAAGTGAGTATGGATGTGGGTGCATGTAATTCAGGGTAATGTGCAGGACATTGCTTTATCAGTGAAGGAAGGCACAGGCTTATCTTCTGAAACTAAATGGGGTTGAGATGGACCAGGCAGTAAGAGCTACACCTATAATAATAACTTACAATTATTAAATACCAACTTGCAAATATTAACTAATTTAATCCTATGAAGAATTTTATGAAGAAGGAATCAGATTTATTATTATTATTGCCATTTTTATAAGAGTGAGGAAGGGGTGCCTGGTGGCTCAGTCAGCTGAGTGACCAGCTCTTGGTTTTGGCTCAGGTCATGACCTCAGGGTTGTAAAATCCAGATCCCTGTCCTGCTCTGTGTCCAGCACAGAGTCGGCTTGGAATTCTTTCTCTCCCTCTTCCTTCTCATCTACCCCTCCGCATGCTCTCTCTCTCTCTCTCAAATAAATAAATAAAATCTTTTTTTAAAAAAGTGAAGAATCTTGGGTACAAAGAAGTTAATTAAGCAAACCATCCAGGTCAGACAACTAGTAAGTGAAGGCAGCAGTCTCATTCAGGAAGCCATGCCCTTTAGCACTACACTACATCTGGATGTTAAATTACGTCCAGAGGTCTTTTTGTTTGTTTTTACTTTTTTGTTTTTGGGGGTTTTGTTGTTGTTGTTGTTTTTGTTTTCTGGGATTTTTTGGATGGAGACTTTCAGCTTGGGCACAAAATATATGGATTTATAAAAGCAAGCACAGCTGATGACACGAAGTTGGAGTGCATCACCAACTATCTCATTGGAGTTGTGTTGTTTCTATTCACCGCAGCCTATTGATCTCTGCTGGAGAAGTCGCTGAAACCTGGCCCAACACACCATCCCTCCATCAGGAGTAATTTATAAGCCTGTTGAGAGAGGCTGTGAGACTGATGAACCCAGCCGGCTGGTGGAGCAGGTCTCATGATTGATTCACTCGCCATTCTCCTGCTCAGCCATTTCACCCTGATCAGGACACGCTGCCTCGTTCACCATATTCATCCATCATCCAGTAAACATCATCAGCACCATAGACCACAGGCACCATCTTTTGTATTTTGTTTTCTTTTTATATGGAATCCTTAAAGCTTGCTGTGGCTTCTCTCCACCCCTCACACAGACATACCTGTGAGAGATCAGCTGACCAGAATCACAGGTGGAACCAGATACCTCATGTGAAGGGAAGCAAAGATTCAGCATCCAATCTCAGATGAACCTTCATAATTAGGATATGGACAACACAGGAGTCATGCATCTGTTAACATCGGCAGTGCAGACAAACAACCATTTTTAAATTTCTTCCTCTGGAGTAGCCCTTTGGAAAATGTTCTCTGTATGCCCAAAAATACAGTGGCATATCTTTTTGTTTTCCCTGGAACAGGCTTTATATGTCACTTATAAACAACTACAAAATATGCTGTCAAGAAGCCAGTGGATGTTTTGTGGGGAGAGAATCATACATATTGTCACAGAATTGTACAAGAAAACTTATAAGAAGAGTGGAAAGGGAGAGTGTAGTGAAAGAAAGCATGATGTTTCATCCATAAATAATAGTCATAGTATTTAAGTGTTCCCAACTCTTAAAGCCAAAGGTAATCTTACCTCATGTGGTACTTCACAAACAAAATGATATCTGGACCAGGGAGAAATCAGGTGGGAAATTTTCTCCATCCATCTTCCTGCACAGACTAGATCCTTCTTCAGACTAGATTCTACCTTCACAAAAACACAAGAGCTCCCTCCACAGAATATTATTCAATGAGTTTCTCCCCACCAGCCCAGGATTTCCTCCAGCCAGAGGGAGCTGCCTTGCCAAGGGATTGACGTGGTAGTGCAAAGGCCTAGCTCCTTTACTTCAATCAAGGACAACTCTGAAAGGGCATTCCAGCTTCTAGAACATTCTGTGGGATGCACTTAGCCCATTGTTGTGACTACAGAGCAGCTCAGCTACTCCCATCAGCCAGCCCTGCTTCTTTCACTTCCTTACAGGTGCCCAAGAACACACACTATAAATCACCTGAACTCAAATCCCTGTTTCCTCAGGAACTTGACTCAAGGCACTTAGAAAATGAACTCTCAGAGCTGAAAGCTCACTATGGTAATAAATGTAGGGCCTAATTACAATACAAGAAATAATTGGCTGTTTTCTAAATCCAACTAAAGAACACTAAGAGAACTGTTGAAAATTAAACAAAAATGGTTTAGATAGAGAGCAATAACTTCTCAAATGTGATTTATTAACCATTACAAGCATTGGCAAGAGTTTGTAAGATTGCCTTCCCTCCATATTTGCCATCTAAGATTTCCTGAAAGAAAAAACACTGGCTCTCTTTTCTCCTTATTTTACCAGGTATTACAAATGGCTCTGGTATCTGCCTCCATCTAAGCATGCCGAGAGAAAAGAAAGAAGAATATAGATCAAGAAGAGGAGATTTTAGGGAGGAGAACAGGAGAAAAGAAGGAGGAAACATGGGTGATAGGAAATAGTTTGTTGAGGAGAAAGGATAAAAGACATTAATCTGATGTGAAGGTCACCAGGAAGACATGTTATCCCCTCTTCTTCTTGGCCAGGAAGCCAGATGGCCTCTACAACTAAAGGTACATTTGCATGAAAGTACATGGCCATAAAGTGTCACAGATTAGCTGCCATTGGAACAAGTTGTGGCTCTCTGAGTGTTTTGGAACCATTTGGCTTTGCCCATAAACACACTATTAAAAAGTAATTCAAACTGGACAGGTGTTATACTTGGTGCTGGCAAGAGCTACTTAGCACTAATCAGGGGGTATTATTGTGCTCGTTTCTGTCAAATGCCTGACCCCTCAGGCCTTCTGGTATGCCACACCTTTTTGGTTGACCTTTGACAGACCTTTCTAAATATTGGATTCCATATCTTTTCAAGCAGCTGCCATATTGTTCCAATTCTTCTGATCAGCTCAACAGTACAAGAAATAGAAGAAAGTGTTAGCATGTTTAACACATTAACCTCTTCCAGAGAAGGTGACGCCTTTGACAATAATGAAATGGGAAAGAATGGAGAAGGAAGGTTAAATCAGATCACAATCTAAAAAGAATATAAGGGAGCAGAAGGCACTTGGAGATGGTCAAAGTCACTGGAATTCTGGTCAGCATCTATGAATTTAAGCACAAAGAAATAATTTCTACTTCTTAGAAATTCTCAGTTACCAAGAAGTTGCATTTTTCCAGTGAAGCAGCTTGGCACTGCAAAAGTAACTTCACCATTTTTTCTTCCTGCTTCCAGGGGTTGTCAGGAGCCCCTGCTGTTTGCGCATATGAGAAAACTAGCCATCCCTATTCAGTCCTCATACAGGATTTCAGTTTCTTTGCTGTCTTTCTTCCTAAGTAGGCCCTACTTGAACCAGAGAAAGATTCTTGGAGATAGGACAGGAGTTAAAAAATCATTCTCCCTTTGTTTTAATATAAAATTATATTTCATGTTCTGCTGGCTAAAATTCCTATCCTCTGTGTTGCTTTGTCTTCCACATTTACAGATATACGTACATGGTATTCTCCACCATTAAAAATTAAGCATAATGTGTCATTTAGAAGTGAACTCTGTTTTATTTCCTAAATCTATTTCCCCTTCTCAGTGTAATTCTAAAAAGACACCTGAGGGCGCCTGGGTGGCTCAGTTGGTTGGGCGACTGCCTTCGGCTCGGGTCATGATCCTGGAGTCCCGGGATCGAGTCCCGCATCGGGCTCCCTGCTTGGCGGGGAGTCTGCTTCTCCCTCTGACCCTCCCCCCCTCATGCTCTCTCTCTCTCAAATAAATAAATAAAATCTTTAAAAAAATAAATAAATAAATAAAATAAAAAGACACCTGATAGTTGACAGTCTGGGAATGATAGAGGAAGTGGAATCCAGGATAAGTACACTGAAAATCACAAAATTTTGCCCATTATCCCCCTTCCCCACCTCAGTCTCAGGCTTCCCTACATTCTGGTCATAAAAGGCTCAGTGATGACTTCAGAATTGCTTACTAAAAATCAGAGATAACGCAGATTTCACGAAGCCAGCAGACCTTTCTAGCTATCCAGTTCCTACTTGGAGTCTTACATCATTTCACCTCCACTGTACCACTCTGCCTGGTTCAGTCACATACTTCCTAGGTCCCTCAGTTTCTTCAAATATCAAGTGGAGGTAATATAAAAAGCAGGTCAATTAAATAATATGGTACTAGTCCCTGCACACTTAGGAGAAAATGTCTTGTTAAAAATGCAAAGTACTGCTATCAATATTATTTCTGAGATTAATATGTTCTTAATATATTACATTAGAATACTAATTCCCTGACCCACCTTAACCTTTTCTTGGAATTTCTTAAACTTTAGTTTGTATGTAAATATTGTAGCTGCCTTCTATAGGGGAGAAAAGGGTATATTCCTTCAAGAAGAATGAAAACCATCTTAGCAAGAGGGGTAGAGCACAACTAAGACAAGTCATC
Organism: Callorhinus ursinus; assembly: GCF_003265705.2. Taxonomy (NCBI): domain Eukaryota; kingdom Metazoa; phylum Chordata; class Mammalia; order Carnivora; family Otariidae; genus Callorhinus; species Callorhinus ursinus. The sequence goes on from NW_027397081.1 coordinate 29,149,890, forward strand.
ACCGAAGAAGAGAAAATTTAGGGAGCAAGATGAGGCAGGTGCAGAGCAACATCAGAGACCCTGGATTAGCCTGGAGAGACAAAGAAGCCACCAGACCCTAGATGTACACCAGAGGGGGCAGGCAGAGAGTTGGGGACCACCACGCACCAAGAGTATATTAACCAAGGGAAGGGAAGAGAAGTGAAATCCACCACTTGCTTCTGCATATCAGACCTACCCAGCTGGCATATGCCTTTGACCCTCCTGACTGGTAGGTCTGGTCTACAAACACTGCAAAGACTTCAGTACTAGGGGGACTGAGTCCCTTGATACACAGGGTAACATTTCCATCGGGAAAGGCACCTTACAGGTAGGAGGTTGGAAGCAATAATAACTTGTTGCCAAAATAAAACCCTCTGGGTTCCATGGCAGGCATTTGGAAATCTCTGCTAGGCTGTGCAGCTTCCTTGTGATGTGTAGCAGCCCAGTCACCAAGATTATAAGTGAATTGATTTGGTTGTTCCTCAATCTCCATGTCTAGTTCAACTCCGTCACCAGAGTCACATTTTTTTTTAAGATTTTATTTATTTATTTATTTATTTATTTGACAGAGAGAGACACAGCAAGAGAGGGAACGCAAGCAGGGGGAGTGGGAGAGGGAGAAGCAGGCTTCCTGCCAAGCAGGGAGAGCCCAATGCGGGGCTCGATCCCAGGAATCTGGGATCATGACCTGAGCCAAAGGCAGATGCTTAACGACTGAGCCACCCTGGGGCCCCACCAGAGTCACACTCTTGATTACATTCTTCCATGCCTTGGTTCTGCTGATGTGTCTGCTAAAGGGAACAGTTAATTTAATAAACCTCACTTCATTATCAATATTTCTTCCTCAAATCATTCTGTTGGCCAAGATTTTTAGCTCGTATTATGGCTGCATTCTTTTTGTTATTAGAATCACTATTATTAGTGTTAGTCCTATGACTAATAAGGCTCTCATAGCAGGAAGTGCCACGGTAATCAGCAGGCAGAGAACCCATCTTATCACAATGTTCCCATGTCTCCAAACATCAAATCCTGGCAGGAAACCATTAAAAGAACAGAAAAAGTTTATTTTGCTACTTGTCACCCTTTGGACTTAATTTGTCAGGAAACAGCATTTACCGAGAAACCCTGGGGTATAGAGCAGTGTGATAGCGATGGAGAATGTTTGGGGCTTGCTCTGTGGAGACCCTGGCTGGCTCCAATCACCCCCATGCACCTCCAAACAGGAAAGCTGGGCCACTTAACAGGTCACGAGTGGTGAGGTGGACCTCTCCAAAACCAAGCTGCAAAAGGTATGGCTCCACACAAAAAAAAAAAAAAAAAAAAAAAATAAGCCTTCCATATAAACACCAGACTTCACTAAATCTTCAGAGCTCTGGAAGAAGTTGAGGTGAAAAGTACTGTCTTGTATCACAGGAGCTTTGTGAAGAAGGATGCCAGGCATCTTCTGAGCCAAACAAAACTTTCAGAAAGTTCAAGTATGATTGTAAACTCCAGAGCCACTGGGATGGAAGAAGATGTAGGAGAATGGGGTGGTAGGAGACCAGGGAGAGTAGAAGTTCTTGTGCAGAAAAAACTGTGTTGGGTGGTTCTGCTATAGTGAACGGGGGAGCAGGGAGGGAGATTCAGTTCAGTAGCCCTAATTGCCACTTGAGTAACTTTCCCTTGTCGCCTGTCAGCCCTCATTCTGTGGGAAGTTGTCAGTTCAAGTTTTCAATGGGCAGGTTTGTTATCAGCAAGTGGTTTACAGCCCCTGGGCTGTGCATTAATTAAAACGGCTTTGTGCAGAGCCTTATTCATTAGCACGCTGCTTCTTTAATCACTGCCTCTTCAGCCACCAGGACAATCTATAAATCTCCTCAAATATGAAATAATGAAGTGGAATGGTTCAATTTATTACAACGTAATAAGTCAGGCTAATGTGGAGGTGGACAGGGCGGCACTAAAGCAGGTTCCCTGCCCAGAGCCTTCCTTCCTTATTACCAGAGGCACTCGGGCCTTGCCGCAGCAGACGGAACCTGGCTTGGCCACCGAGTAACATAAACTCCTCATGCCCTTTGCATTTCTCATCCAGACAGGCCACAGAGGAGAGAATGGCTGGAGAAGTCCAGACACAGGCCCAGAGGGAGCACAGTGCTGACGGCTCACTCCGCACAGAGACGCAGGAGAGCACTCATATCCACTGTCTCAACAATTTTCCAGGGGATACCTGATGGGGCAGGGCAGGGACAATACCACTTCATCCATGAGATCCTGAGGTTCAGCATGCAGGAGTCACCTACCTAAGGGGTCACAGCGAGGAAGTTTCCAACCCTGCCCTTCTACACAGAAGCCTCACCCCTAACTGTGCATGAGAATCACCTGTGGGACTTTGAAGCACCTTCAACTGTCCTTCAGCCCCACCCAGATGAATTGCAGCCGATTCTCTGGGGTGAGTCCTGAGCACTGGCAATTATCAAAAGCTCCTTGGTTAATTCTATCGTGGAGCTCTGTTGAGAGCCAAGGGCTCCATCTTAAAGAATCACTCGTAGTGCTGGCTAAAGCTAGAATTCCCAGGCTCCTCCCATAGAGATTTTGATTGATTAGTTCAGGGGTATGAAGCCCAAGAATCAGTATTTTTATCAAGTTCCCCCCAAGATTCTTATGATGAGACACATTTAGAAAATGCTGAGCTGACTCTAAAAAACTAGCCCTTGCCATCCCACCCCTCCTCCCAAGTCAGGGATTCTCACCTCTTCCCCCGACAGTGCACTTGGTAGGCACCATTTGTGTGACTCTTCCCCCGACAGTGCACTTGGTAGGCACCATTTGTGTGACTCTTCCCCCGACAGTGCACTTGGTAGGCACCATTTGTGTGACTGACATACTTCCGCCAGGAGAGCCAGATTTTTTTCCCTAAGACTGTGCTAAATATAATGAACTACATGATTCTGTGATTTTCTGTGTGCTAACTATAAACTCCTTTCTTCCTTCATTCACTGATTTTTAACAACCCTGTGTCCCCAAAACTCTGCTTCAAGTGGCACTGGTGGCTTACCAAGATGGGGTTTCCCAGGTGCTGCCCACTGATCCCTAACTCCCCCATCTCTAGAGTGCCCTATGACACCTAACTAACAGAAGCCCAGCCTAACTCTTAGATGAAATCAGAGCTGCTTCAGACTAGAAGTCTGCACCAAATAGAATCTGCAAAACACTACCCCAGTGCAGCAGATATTCATGTATTCATTCTTGCCAGAAGCTCATCCACCACTGCCAGGAATGAAGCCCCTGGTTTTATATTTCCATCCAGAAATAACCCAAAGCCAGACTGAGGGAGTGGTCAGCACAGATTTGAAGAGGAAGCAGCTGAGTCGCCACAGGTGTCCAGACACAGACATTTACTATCTGTGCTGCTGAACGGTTTCACTCCTCAGCTTCCCAGACTGTCCCACAGCCAACAGATGCTGAGTTCCAATACTCTGGCTTTCCTTCACATCCTCTGGAAAGAGAAGGGGCAGTTCTGCATCTCCACATCCAGGTGTGCTCTCCCACTTAGAACAAGGGAGAGGAGGGTCCTGGACATTAGCACAGTTCTCTGCCATGTGGGGAGTAGAAAGAGCCAGGTGGGAGGAGAGCAGCCTCTCCTCTGAATTGGGAAGCACAGTCCAAGACAAGCCCTTCCTTGATGATGTTTCCTGCCCTAAAGTCATTTCACAGGGCTGGTGAATGGAGACTACATTTGGCTCCAAATCCTTTGGAATCCAAATGCCATTCCATCCAGGAAAAGGCCAGGAATTCACTCTAAAGCAAGTAACACTGCTGCTTGCAAACAAGAGCCATCAGTCAACTCATTGCACAAACTCTGCCTTTGTCTTCTTCCCCCTTTTTACTGTATGCCACTTAGCACCTGGTAACCTACTATCACGTGTATGTATTGTGTTTATTTTTATGATCTGTCTCCTCCTGCTAGCAGAGAAGTTCCACAGGGAAGACAGGGAATCAGTTAGTTTTGTTTACTGATACATCCCAATCGCTTCCAACAGTTAATGCACATAGTAGGCTCTTGATAAACATTTGCTGAAAGATGGCAAGCACAGAACAGCCTGAGACAGTGGGAATGTGATTTGGCCATCCCCTGTCTTACCCCACTGGAAGGGACAAGGGTTAGGGAGGGGAAGCTTGTGTACTTTGCTTGTCCTGGGTATGCAGAGGGGCTTTGGGCTGTCTTTATAATCTACAAACAAAGAAATCACAAGGTCCTGCCAGCTGACCTTCAGGCTGACATCTTACCACTCTCTGCAGGGAAGGTTCTTTCACTTCCATTCCATGCTAGTTAAGGGCATTGAGAAATCAGATCCCCCAATGACATATTGGTTGTTCTTGCTTAACCAGGTGACAAATAACATGCTTAATAAATTATAAATGATAAAAATTGCCGAAAAACCCAGTATCAATTTTAATACTTTAAAATGATTTAGTAATCTGTTTCACACTGTTTGCAGTGTCTGTTATTTCTCACGTTCCCGCAACATGCTGTGAATGAGGAAGAAGAATTGACAAGGTGAGTATAGGGAGAAGTGAGGCTGGCTTGACAGATAGGAGTGAAGTCAGAACAAGCTGAAGCAAAAGTGAAAAGGCACCACTGCTCCGTGCCACAGAGATGATTCTAGGGAATTTCTAAATAAAAATAAACCTCCATTGCCATCTTCCCTTTCTAGAAAAAGCCAGAAGATTCCATATCTATGAAGGCTTTTCTAAACCCCTTTCCTTCTGAGAAAACCAGTGATTCTGTTGATCCATGGTATTGAGTACCTACCTCTGACTAGGCCCAGAGTAGTCAGTTCATTTTGTTGGTTGGAGAGAGCAAGCAAGGGGGGACAGAGGGAGGGAGGGAGGGATTCATTTGTTGGCTTTCAGGGGCTCCTTCCCTCACTCAGTCACTCTATTCACCCATAGACCCCTGCTCTCCAGCACAGAGACCAGGACGATCCTCAGAACTGTGCGAGGCCTAGGACAACCTATCCTGGGTAGGTAGTGGCACTTACAAGGAAACCTCACTCTTAGCAACGTTCATTTAAAGACAGCTATTTCAAAATCGAAACTTAAAGATGTTTAGAGAGGGGGAGTGGGCAGCTCCCTTGTACTGCCCCATCCACCCAACTCCAAGCAAGGTGGCATTTCTAGTTGTTTCTCTACCCAGAGCGTAAATCTTGTAGGTGCTTCCACGTATTTGGTGAGAGGATTCAGACAGCTACAGACACTCTGGCGGGAACTTAGGGAACATGGAGGAGGTCAGGCATAGCCAGTCAAGGGCACAGACTCTGGAAGCAGATAACCTGGCTTCATACCCCCAGCACCTCTGCTCTCTGACTGGGCTGTGTTACTGAGGCAAGGTCCATAACCTCCTGTGCCTCAGTTTCCTCAGTTGTTAAATGGAAAGTAGCACAGATCTGCCACAGGGCAGATGTGAAGCCTGAGTGGTTTAACAGATGCAGAGTGCTCCAAAGTGTGCCCCGCACACAGCTAGTGCTGTGACTCTTTGCTGCTGGCAGTCTCACAAGCATCTCATTTGGAGTCCGATGGAGCTCTATTCAAATCCTGCTCAGCCATTTTCCGGCTCTGCCTTGAGGCACAGCAGGGCAAACTCATTCATGACCCCCCTCTGTAAAATGGGAGTGATTCCATCCATATCCAAAAGCAGTTGAGAGGACTGACAAGATGCACATGAAATCTGGGTCTGGCATGTTGTTAGTGTTCACTAATGCTGTTATTCATATTAATCATTGTAACTAATCGTCATTCACAGTTTTGGGTGGAAGACATGGTTTAAAGACAGACTGCCTCTTCCTATTCAACCCCACCCCCAGCTGTCTTTCCCCAACCGGCTCCTGTATGCGTGTGGTCTGGGTCATGTCACATAACAAAGTAGAAAGGAAGACCTGGTCTCCCTGAGGCAAGCAAAGTTTAGTTTGCCTATGGCCTACATTTCTCTTAATTAATTAGAAGGGACAAATTTTCTCGGGCTCTTTCATTTTCTCCATCTCCTGGCTCCAAAACATGACAACCTAGAGGCAGAATTTGGGTAAAATTCCTTGGGCAAAAAAACAAAAACCTGAATTAAACACATTGAGAAACAGGGGAGAAAGGCAGAGTGGGGGACAGCAGTATGACAGGGACTAAGCAGAGAGAGACAGGCGGCAAGCAAGAAATGCACTGAGTACTAAGCTCAGCTTCAATTTGCAGAAAGACGGGCAAACTGGAGGGGTTGCTTCTTGAATACAGGTGTAAATGGTATCACCTTGCGCACAAAGAAAGCTGCTTGCTCACAAACCTATTAACTGGTAAACAGCAATGTTCTGTAATTCCAGCTATTAAAAACAGCTTAAAGAGAAATCAAATCTCATTTAGCAGGGATTGCAGGGGTCTTCTTGGACTATTTTAAAGTTTCATATTCATCTAAGGAAACAGGCTCTAATTCTCCAATGTTGGTTTTCTTGGAGGCAATGCCATTTCCAAGCTTAATAAACATCCATTTAAAGGGACAAGGAAGGCTTGTGAATGGTCCCTCCCCGACAGCCGCAGGATTATGAATGATTTTCCAAGTCAAGGGAAACCACAGGGACAGGTGGTACATTTCCTGCAATTTGCATATGAAACAAGGTTGTCTCTGCTTTGCTCCCAGTGAAAAGTAGTGATCAAAATTAGAGGGAGGGTCTGTACGTATCCTCAGTTCATGAGGTCAGGTTCATACACCATCACAAAAGCAAGAGGTCTCACATTATTTGAGCACTTACAGTGGCTTGCTGTGCCAATGTCTATCACTTGTTCAGACAGTGCCGTGCTCTGTCTCACAACCTCATAAGCTACCAGAGACTTATTTTGTGACAACACCAGGGTCACCAGGAAAGCTGAGTTCTTTTGTAAGCTATCAGTCATAGTTATGCGCTAATTTTTAAGTATTAGCATTCAAAAAAGTCAGATAACATCTGCTTACTTGATTATCAACATAGGTCTGTTCAGCTGTTAAGATCTACATAAGCCTAACAGCAGAAAGACAACTTTACAAGTCAATCAGCTGGCAGAGGAGAATAGAATCAGTCCTCTGAGCTCCAATCTGACGACCCCGTAACCAAATCAAACTACTCATCTTCCTTCCCTTGGGAGTAAAATTCTTCATCTCTAAATCTTTTCATCCTCACACTTCTCAGAATAAGTGTCCTGCACATGGCTAGGCTGGGTTCAGCTTAATTATTCTTTGCAACCCCTGGTGAAGACCATGTTTTTGTCCTGTATTTGTCCTGATTGGAAACCAAACTTATTAGATCCTTTCAAAGATGTTGCTGTTTGAATCCTCCCAAAATTAGAGTAGATGCATCCCCATTCCCAAGCCATTTGAGAATTGCAATGTTAATGGGACTTTGAAAAGTCAATGGGTCATTTTCTAGGCGTATGAGAGACTCAGTACACCCAAGCAAAGGAGTCCCCTAAGTCCCCTTTAATTACCATTCACTTCCTGTATACCTCCTTCATCATTGCTGATTACTGATATATCCATGTCTGAATAATATCTTCCCACTTTATAATCAGACAACTACCACTTACTCTGATAACCTGAGACACTCTAAGTATGATTTTGCCTGCAGAACACTCAGTCTATACTTGGTTTCTTTTCAGGGGGTAGGCAAATTACCATACACTTTGAGGCAGAAAGCTGACTAGAACAACATACTAAGAAGACATGAATTCCTTCAGCCCATACCACCCTGCCCAAGGTGAGGCTTCAGGAATAGCTCTAAATACACAATGCTGAAAGTTCTGTCCCAAATATTGCCATGGAGGAGAATGCCATGTACATGGGCTTCAAACCTCCAAGCTTCTCCCAAGTCTTCTATAAAAAGCCCACCTACCCTAAGGGATCTATTTTCATAACAGAAATTATTATTTCTTAATTTTATAATACCTATTACCCTCTGTGACTTGAGTTGCCCCCCACTATAGAGGCACATCTCATTGGATTCACATAGAAGCGTTTTAAGGAAAGAATAACCCTGCTCTATGGGTGAGGAAAGAGAGACGGGTGGACCTGCCTCAGTCATTACAGGGGAAGCCGGCACTCTCATATGGAATTTGATGCCTATACTGTGTGGGGACCTAGTGAAAGGACAGCACAGAGTCCTGAAATGCCCAGCACAAGTCAGGGACTCAGGTTCTAGCCTGGCTTCCACCACCTTGAACCAACCATGGACCTAGAATCTAAACTCTCTAGGGCTAGGGCAGTGTTCTCAAATTGGCCACAAATTGGGACTGCATGAGGAGCTTTGAAATAACTGATACCTGGGCCAAACCCCAGCATTCTCATATAACTGATCTGGGTAGCAGACCTCTTAAGTCTCTCCCAAGTGATACTCCTCCAGAGCCTCCGTGTCTTCACCATGAAATATGGAGTGATAATATGTATCCCATAAAATTATAATCATAGTAGGAAAATACAAGGATAGGCTCTATGAGACAAAAAATGTTATGGAAGGAAATGCTCTGCACATGAAATGACCTACACATTTTAAGTGCACCAAAGAAAAGAAGTGTTCTAAAACCAATCAAGATTGGTGGCCAAAATGGTTTTTTCTCTTAATAACTTGCCTGTAGGGAACTAGGAGCCCTAGGAGGGCTTTAGATTCTGATCAAACATCAACCAAGGGGACAACTTTGAATAGGAAACATAAAGAAGACCAGTTTCCAGGCATTGCCTTATGAACCAGACTCTTTCCAGATGATACGCTTGCTCCTTCACGCTGCTTACTCAGCTCTGTGCTAAGCATTGTGCTGGCGACAGTGGATAGAAAAATGAGGCATGCCTCTCTCTGCCCTCCAGGAGTCCACTGCCTGGTTACAGGGGGTATCGATGCTACCAACATCCAGTGTTGTCATCAGACAATGGCCAACAAACCTGCAGGGGAAACCAGATGGGGAGATGCTAATTCCCCCCAAAGAGTAATGGTTTTACAGCAGAGGGGACATTTGGCCTGAACCCTGAAGGAAGGGTACAAGTTTGCCAGAGGGAGATAGGGTTATGTGAAAAGGCGTGGTGTGTTCAGAGACCAGGTAATTCAGTAGAAAGTGGAGAGGAAGTTGCAGGCAGAGGGTGAAGAACTCTGCTTTTTCTGCTACAGCATATGGACTTCTTATTCCCATTTTATAGGTAAGAAAACTGAAGCTCACATCAAGGCAACATAGCAATGGAGAGTTAGATACGGTCTTTGAGCAAGGAAGTGGCATGGTTGGATTTTTCTTTGGAAAGCTAATTTAAGGAGCATTTTGAAAGCAGGATGGATCAGATACTCAGGAGCACAGGGAAGAGATGACAAGACTTGGACTAGGGTACTGTCAGGGAGGGTAAGGAAGGGGATTGATAGAGACATTCCTGAGTACTAGGCATTTCTGGTGGTAATGGTGGAGAGAGACAAGAAGGCATCTGCCTGGGGTATTGCACAGAAACAGGTGTTCTACTTCACCCAAGTGTAGCCTCTGCAGACCTGAATCCTGCTGGGTTTACACTTTTGCACTTATTTCATAGGCTTACCTATTACCGCTTCCTAAACTTAGATCTACACAAGTTGGTAATCGCTTGAAAATTTTCAATTAAATGTAAAAAAAGAAAAAAACAAGTAAATCTATTCTTTCTTTTGACTGCTCTATTGATTAAAATGAATGTCTGTGCTGGGCCTGCTGAACCATGAAAAGCAATCTGCCTTAGATGGGTAACAGATCGTTAGAAAATCAATGGGTTGAAGAAAAGAGTGGAGAAAAAATTTGCACAGACCCACGTGTGGGGGTGTCGGTGTGGCTATCTGTAGCTACGTAGCTGTGTATAGATATGTGCTTTTCTATATATAGGGGACATATGCCACATTCTTCAATCAGAGCCAAAGGCATAGGCAAAATCCCTGACAGAGGGGCACCATCCACAGCTCAGCAGACTCTAAGCCATACTGCAGGGTACATGGCAGGGACAGGGGGGTGAGGGGCTATTCAGATAATAAATTCAGCTCTCAAGCAGCCCTGTCTGACATGTTTGACAGAACCTAAAACACTGTACTTCAAGACCATTCTCTGGAAAATTTGGAAAAACAAGTGGCATTAATATGTATGCCTCTAATTTCATCAAAATGTTAGTTTATAAGAGCTATTCTACATAAGAGAAACCCTTTGCTTAAGAAGGGGGAAAAAAGGAAAATAAGAAAGAACTCTTTCTCAGCAACTACTTTCTACTACCACTTCCAAATAAAAGAAGCTGTTGCAAACTCTGCAAGGTACACATTAGAGTTAAAATCGAAATCCACCCATCTTTATAAGATTCTGAAATGAAATATGTGCCCTCTATAAAATCTACTTACATAAGGTAAATATGGGAGGAAACTGGAGAAAAGAGGCCTTCCATTAAGACAGATAAATAAAAATAAAGAGACAGGATGCCCCTTCTTTGCAAGGACAGCTTGCTCTTGTCACACATTCATTAGCTAAATTATTCAGATCAGCACTAACATTTCCCCTGTGACCTTTCGTTAATGGCCACCTACACTTCTTTTTTCAGTACGTTCATTTCTATGGTCTGTCTGTTCTCCACCCCCAGCGTTATCGCCCTTCCAGCTCTCCCCCCAACACTTCCTTTCTCATTGCCACTAAATATAGGATACCTGACTTCAGGACATTATTTCAGTTTATCCATTTGCCAGAGCCATGGATCCTCACTGGGGACTTGCTGACACCATCTCCGACCACAGGGATGGAAGCCAAGGGTGGGAATAGACTTGCTTTTCCCCAGATGATTGGCTCTTGCTTGAGCAGAATACTTCTCTATCTTCTGGGTCAAATCTAAGGGAATGGAGACTCTTCTGGAAAAGCTATCTGAGCCATGTCACATGATGGAATATTTCTTCTCTATTTTCCAGCTGTACAGCTTGAACATGTAACTTAGTCTCTCTGCTCCAGTTTCATCATCTGTAAAATGGGAATAATAACTGTTATAGTAGCTGTCAATTGTACTTGCAAGTTGATTTATTTTTCATGAAGTTAAAGATTTTCTGAAAATCTGGGAGCAGATTTTGACTTATTAGCATCTGAGAGATGTGAGCTGGACACCTCCTCAGAAGTTGTAGCAAGGTCTAGATGATTAACTGCATGTACAATTCTTAGAACAGTGCCTAGCACAAAGTAAGCATCGCTACTCACTTTCTTTGCTATGATGCTGAGAAACAATGATAGCAACTAAGTTTCTTCACAAAGAGTAATAAATAGCACCTATGTTATTAAATACTGCGTCAAGAACAGGGGACAGAGATATAAGGAGTGGGAGAAAGGATCTCCCTAAAAAGTCTTGCAAGGAAAAAGGGCAATGTCCCACATGGAATTGGTGGAGGGAGAAAAAGGACCCTCTACTGTTCCTTTTCAACCAGACCTACATGTGTGTCCTATTTCTTATGGACTCTGCTGGCGTTGGAACTACAGAGATGAATTAAGACCCGGATCCTGTCATGGACAAGCGGACCAATGAGGGTGACACCAAAGGCTCCAGCAGTCCTTGGCATGGAGTCGGCATTCAGTAATGAATGAAAGCATGGATTTAAGAATGAATGAATGAAGACTATAAAAATAGCAATAAAAATCTCTTGCATAGGAAACACTTTGAGAAAAATTCTGCTAATATGGAAGTCCATTAACCTTTTGAGCTCAATTAACCTTTTATCTTAGTGCACATAATTATTTAGTGCTTAGTACTAAGCACATAGAGGATACAATAAATGCACCGCATTTCTAACTGCACATAGAATATTCTCGTTTCCAGAAAGTTTTAATGCATCTCAGACTAGAGAATGATTTATTCTATTTCTGGGTTTGCCCTACTTTTTTTGTAAATTAGGTGTTTTTTTAATAGATAAAATTTAATTTAAAAAATAATGACCTCTAAAAATTAAGTTCATAGAAATCATAATAAATACCTAAAAAGTCTGTGAAAATCCAGATTAAATGATCCAGACATGAAGGGTTAATCGGCTATGCCTTTAATGTGCTTCCTCCAGCTTAAGTAGATGTCAATGCACCTGCAAATTGATTTGTCCCTTGATGAAGTTAAAGATTTTCTGAAAATCTGGAAACAGTGGCTGAAACCTTGCTGTTATTGTTTAGCATCTGAGGCATGTGAGCTGTTTCTCCCCCCACTATTTTTCATCTTAGAATTCTAGCATCTACATAAATTTGGAGAACAACTTGCCTTTTCCTAAGGTATAGGAATACAGAAAACACAAGAGAAGTTGCTTATCATGTGCTCAGGTTAGGTGAAGTTTTATCATAATGAAGCTAAATGAAATTCCCAAATTGCTCTGGTAGAGAGGAATGTCTTGATATTCCACTTGTGGAAAAGTGGCTCCATGTCAAAAATAAAGTTACATCAACTTCAGTCTCTGTTTGCAGAAGCAAATAAATTATTCTGTAACACAGAGGCTTTCCTGTTGCACGTAAGGCACACTTGCTGGGTGGTCTTTAATGGGGGTTTGGTAAGGATGTGCGGAAGGCTGGTTTCTAAACTCCTTGCTATGTTTTCCCAGTCTCATGTGTGTGCCTATGTGTACATGTGAACTCACACGAGTATTGATCTCAGGTGTGGAGAATTGAGTTAATCATAAGTCTTATTTATGGGCACACCATACCACTGGTTCATTTATGGTCCCATTTGTGTGTTCATCTTCACTCCTATTTCCCTCTCTGCCACAGGCAACCATTTGAACATCTCTGAGATGATAGATGATAGGTAGGTAGATGAGAGATAGATGATAGATAGATAAATGATAGCTAGATAGATGATTGATAGATGATTGATAGATGTATATAAACACAGACGCATATATCCCTTTATACATATAAAATTGTGTTATTTGATTTGTATACATGTATTTCACTTAATGTATATTGTACTACGCTGTAGACCTCATTTTTTTTCTATATTGAACACTGTGGTTTTAAGATTTAGACAAGCTAGCTGGGTAGATCTGTTCTGTTACATCTAAATATGTCACTGTAATTCATAATATGATTTCCTCATGATTCATTTATCCATTCCTCTCGTGGCATACATTCAGTTTGCCTCCATCTCTCCACCACCATGAGCAATGCTGTAATAAGCATCCTTGTGCATGTGCCCTAATTGGCCTGGAAAACCCTTTCTGGGATATGTACCCAGGAGGAGACTGCTTGATGTGAGGGTATATGTATACTCAATTTAAGCAAGTTCTGCCAGACTGCTCTTCAAAATGGAAGCTTCAGTCTATACTACCACCATGAGGGTTCCCCTTTACCCCCCATCCCCACTGACTGACATACTATTCAGGTTCTAAATTATTGACAATAAAATGGGGGGTAATATTCATTTATTTAATTTCAGATTATTTTTGACATCTCTTTGTATGTTTACTTGATCTCATTTTGGTTTCATCCTATGCAAATTTCCTGTTCATAATCCACTTTTCTGTTGGAGGTTCTGCATTCTCTTGCTGAGTTGCAAGAGTTTCTAGGTATTAATCTCTAGTTGGTTTGTCATCACATATGCCATCTCTCAATCTGTTACTGTCAACTTTAACTATGATATCCTTTGTTGAAGAACTATCTTTAATCTTATTATAATCACATTTTTTCTTTTGTACTTTTATGCACTTTTTGTACTTCTGATATTTTAAAAAGTCTTCCCCAGCCCTCGGTCAAAATATTTCCCTAATGCTTTCTATAAACTTTAAAGCTTTACTTTTCATCTATAGGTCTTTAATTAACCTGGCATCCACATTTGTATATGGTTTCAGCTTAGGAATCCAGTTTTATTTTTCTCCATATAGTAAGCCATTTTTCCTAATCACATCAATTAAAAAGACAATCTCTTCCTGATTGTTTTCCAGTACCACCTATAAAATATGTTAAATGAATTTGGTTCTATCTCTAACATCTTATTTTGCTCCATGGCTCTATTTGTCTGTTCTTATACTAATGCTCACATATTGAATTACTATGACTTTATAGCATAACACATAGGAGAACAACACTATTTTTTTTTACAAAGTTGACTTATACATGGATATTTTCCTTTCACATAAATTTTAGAATACATTTATTTAAGTTTTTTTTAATCCAGCCAGTACTTTGATCGGAAATGTATTGAATTTATAGATTAATTCAAGAACACTGACATCCTGATGATTATAACTTATATTAAGAGTATGAAATGATTCACCATATATTTGGATTTTATATATATATCCATTGATATATTTTTAGATTTTTACATAAATATCTAGTGTATTTTTTGCTAATTACCATATTTAGCTTTTGTTTTGGCTTTTGTAGGTGGTATCTTAGATTTTAAAATATTCTAGTTGGTTATTGCTAGTATGCAAAAATGTTTTTGATCATTGTAAGTTAATCTTGTGTGTGAAAACTTTGCTGACCTCAGTTTTTAGTTATAATGGTTTAATTCTGTTGGTTTCTCTTTGCATATGATCATGTTATCTGCTTATGACAGTTCTGGATTTTCCAATTATTTCAACTTTGATTTGTTGTTTGCATTTATTCTTTTCTTAAAAAGCATATTAAAACATCTGCTTTAATTCAGACTGCTTGGGGATGAGTTTAGCCCCCAATACTGACCATTTCCCACAGACTAACATGATCTATTCTCTTTTGGGGACATCTTAACATTCCCATTCATTTTTGAGAGTCCTGCAAAATTCCCAGAAATTTGACTAATATGCCCCAGACTGTGGATGGGGAAATAAAAGTAGTTAAAAGAATTATGGAATGAGTACTGGAACTCTCTTTTCCAAATCAAAGGGTAGAGATGAATTTAGGTGTAACATTCTAATTGTAGCTATTTCCTGAATGCCTGTATGAGGAATGATTGACACATTCTACCCTGCCCATGTATAGATAAATAATAACTAAGACACATCCTCTTTCTTCCAGTTTCTGCTGCAACTTCTTCTAATCATTTTCTATATATTATCTCATTTCACCTAACAAAGCTTTGAGGTGGGTACTGTTATTTTCCTTATTTTACTGATAGGAAATCAGAGGCAGGAAGAAGTTAAATACTTTGCCAAAAGTCACAGAGCTAGTAAGAACCAGGAGCCCAGCCGCAGAGCATTCTCAGCATCATGCTCTGTCTTCGGCAGCCCACGGGACTTCGTCTCAGGAGGAAGCACCAACACCTCGGATAGCAATCAGGGGTCAGCTTCACTTCACCTCTTTTATCAGCCAATGCTATTTTATAAGGTCCTTTTTGGCACAGCTAAGTAGAATAAGGAATACAGTGTCATTACCTTGCTCTCTGCTTCTTCTCCTCCCAGCAGTCCAGCTAGCAGACCCTCCAAACCAAAATAGTCAAGTACTTCTGCTGTCCCAAGGAGAGTTCAACCACAGAACAGGACAGGAAAGAGAGAAAAGGCATGTCTCTGAAGGCAGCTGCTTTCCAACCGCCTCAGCAATGATGCGCTGCGTCCACAGAGAGAAGTGCTGAGCAGGGTTACAATCTGGGCAAGAAAGATAACTTCATAGCATCCCTGAGTGGGGCTTCTTAAGAGACACACTATTATTTTGTTTTAAGTATTAAAAATACTTAGATTAGGCACATCTATATTCAAGTGTGAATACCCCTTCTCCCCTCCTCTCCCCCCAAAATCCAAATACAAAATGCAAAGACTAACATCCTAGTTTATAGATATTCTGTTTAAAGATATGATTGGTTCTTTCTGTTTCAATAATAGAGAGATGGCTAGGCAATAGTGCATTGTCTGCCTGCCAAAACAAGACAAGTCTTTTAAAATTATGATGAGGTATATTTAATGGTGCAAGAATAAGCTGGAAGTTTACAGCTAAATTTGGTTCTGACTTGGAAGTGCAGGTATTCCAGGCTATACTCAATGAAGAGGCTAAATCAGCGTGGCTAGAGCCCTGCTGAGGGAATGTGAAAACTCTTTTGTCTCAAATTAAAGAGTGTGAAATGTGCATTTCTTCACCTGCACAAACCCCTCCCTCATTCTTGTTTTATCCCCCATGAACTGATGAGTCCAGATTTTTATGAAGTCTTCAGAGTTTCTATTTTCAAACTATCACTGTATTCACTACTGCCAGAAATAAGTCACCTCAGCAAACTCTAATGGTGGCAATTTTGTGATGCATAAAATTGATTTATGCTTACAATCAAAATGTATTTCCCTTGATAATTTATGCTCAACAATTTAACATAATTATTTGTGCCACAATTTTAACATTTCTACCTTCCTGACTGTCAACTTTGGAATATAAACACACACATATACACAAAACAAAACAAAACAAAACAAAACAAAACAAAACAAAAACCCACTATCCTTCAGAGACAGGATTTATTAAAAAGAAAATCAATGTCATAGCAGCCTCTTTTGTATTTTGTTGTGACAAGGCTGAATTTAAACAGCCTAAGAAGTCAAAACAACAGGAGAAATATCAATACATATTAACTTAATCAAGAAGCTCTGCTCTGTCATCCTTGTCTACACTCAAATTATGCTTCCACTGTAAGTCCCCACATCGCTATTGGCATCTTGTAACTTCTCCACAAATATTTGCAGTCTTCAGCGGTCATCCAAAATGAAGGATGGCTATAGGCTTCATGACATCTTCTTTGCATCTGTATGAGGTTTTGTCACAACTGTTTTAAGAAAATCACTCCTCAGGCAATCTCTGACTCACTTGTTTGAATTCACAATCTTAAAACGTCTTTTATCTAGCAAATGCTTTTGTTCATGTCCCCCAATGACATTCCAATAGAAACTTCATTCTCTGTTGTTCTGCATAAGCCTCTTTGAAAAGAAAAGTTAATAAAAGACATATTAAATCCAGATAAATGCACAATGCACCAGCCACATCCAACCCTGGATGTGCCACATAGGACTCTGAAACACGCATCTGATGAAGGTACTGAGAGTTAGAACAATGAGACAAGCATACCAAGTGGAGAGACCAAATAGACTTGACTTTTTCAGGTGCTATTCGTTCATGCCAGCATGTTCTATTCTTTTTCCCCAAAAAAGTAATTGGAAGAGACACTCCAGTGGTCTCATTAAGCACATAAAATGTTCACATTATCATATATGAAAATGACTCTGCTGGCCCATGGATACTCTCAGCTGTTCCCAGAGTAACAAGTGAGTGTCTAGCCATTCCCATTCTCCCATTTGCTGCCCCTGGAGATCCAACTCTTTAACCAACAACAGGTCCCAGGGGAATCTTCTAGTCATGGAGACAAGCAGAGCTTAGGCTTTACCTGAGCATGGTCCCATACTGATACTTAAAGACAGGTTGCACAATGTGTGGGGCCAAGCGTAAAATGAACTTCAAGTCAGCGGCAGCAGAACGTTACATCAAGCCTGAGGGCTTTCCCTGAGCTAGGCTTTGTGTGACTGTACAGGTCTCAGGTCTGAGAGGCTGGCCTGCTGCTACTTCTGACATTCACTTAGAGATACTCAGAGGCAAGGGGACTTTGCCACATGATCAGAGAGGGCCCAAAAGTGTAGTGGTCAATAGAAAACCCTCACACAAGCAGCTCATTCCAAGAAAGCATCCCCCACTTCCCCAGGAAAACAATCCAAATTATTGTTTCCTATATCTTGGGATAAAAAAGGTCCAACATGAGCTCCTTTGAGAAGGAAATAAATGCACCCAGTCTCTCTAAATTCTTAGATGCCCAGTCTCTCTAAAATTTCCTTTTTTAGAAGAAAACAAGTGTTATTCTCATACTAGGATTTCTGGGAAGATATAGGAACTGACACCTCTGTCTTTCCATGTCCTCACTACAGTTACTTCCTAGGGGGCGGGGAGGGAATGCATCCTTGTTGATTTCTAGAACACGCTTTTGAGAATATCCAAACTTATGTATTTCTTCATATAAATATAAATATTAAAACAAGCAGGATTTGGCAACCATCAGCCTTTAAAATGACACGAAAAGAAAAAGCTGTATTTACATTTCTATAAATTCTAGGACTAACGTAAGCCAACCTGTAAGAGTGGTTTTTATCAACAGAATTGTTTGTTATTATCAAAGGTATGAGAGGGGTGCCTGGGCAGCTCAGTTGGTTAAGTGTACAACTCTTGGTTTCAACTCAGGTCACGGTCTCAGAGTTGGTGAGGTACAGCCCTGCATGGGGTTTATGCTCAGCAGGGTGTCTGCTTGAGATTCTTTCCCTCTGCCCCTCCCCCCCAAATAAATAAATAAATAAATCTAAAAGAAGAAGAAGAAGATAGGAGAGAACCAAATTCTAAGGCTTTCCTGTTGACTTTTCTTCCCAACAATTTAAGTCACCATACCATGGGGTGGTAGGAATTGTCATTTTTATAAGAAATTCAGCTTCTACTTTTTCCAAAATGATATGTAACAGAAGCCCAATTTAAAGAACTTGTTAACAATTATGGCAAAAAGATTACCTATAGATCACCTCTGTTAATTGATTCTATTAACAAAACTTAATGTGAAACGAAATCCCAGAATATTTCTGTAATTGTGATTTATGTTCAGACACATGTATTCCTTCAATAATTGTTTATTGCGTTCCTACTGACATTAGAGCATTCCATTAGGTACTTACATTCTAAAATATAAGTATATAGAATATAGAAAAACAAATGTTGAAAAATGTAATGTACATTTGATGTACTTACAGTTTAAAAAAGGAATGAATTTATAAATAACTATAATAGGGGGATTATAAAAACAGAAATGAATGCCATAAAAGGACCATAGATTTGGTGTTGTGGGAGATTAGGCAAGAGAGATACTACTTCCCCATGAGAAGATCATCAGAGATTTCCATGGAAGAACTATTAATGTCATTATTCCTTGAGCCATGGATAAGAACGTGGAGCAGTTATGGAGGCAGGACCTTCCAACAAAAAGAAACAGCATCAGTTATACCCTGATAGTAATCATTAGTCTACTTAGTAACCAACTAGATAGTAACCATCTGATCTACTCTTCCCCTTCTTCTCTGTAATTTTCCAGAGAAATCTATACTTGCTGAATCCCCTTTCTCCTCTCCTGAACTCTCAAATAATCTGGCTTCTGCTCCCACCTTCAGCTGAATATTTTCTCAGAAAATGCCACTTAGGAGTTCTTAAATGTCAAATGGAATGGGCATTTTAAAATCCTAACCTTACTGGATCTCCTTGCTATGTGTGATATAATTAATCACTCCTTGCTCTTGAGGCTTCCATGATAACCATATTCTCTGGCTCTCCTTGTTCCTCGGACAGCTCCTTCTCTGGCCCCTTCGTGGGTTCGTCTTCTTCCATCTGCTCCTTAAAGTCTGCCATTTCACAGGGTTCTGTCCTCCACCCACTGTTTTTCTCACTCCACATGCTCCCTGGGTAACCACAGCCATTCTCATGATTTTAATTACCATCTATATGCCAGTGATTCCTAAATCTATATTTCCAGGCTTGGCCTCATCCCCTGAGCTTCAGACTCATATATCAAAGCTCCACTTCAATATCCCACAGGCAACTAAAACTCAGCATGTTGAAAATGAAAATCATTAGTTTTTTCCCCTAAAATGTCACCTCCTCTTGTATTTTCTGCCTCAGTTGGAGTTTGCTGATTTCACTCACTATATATTTCTCAAATCTGACCCTTTTTTTCCCATCACTCATACCAAGGCCCTAGCTTGGTACCTTAACAGCCTTATCTAGAGTAGTGTAACAGTCTCCCAACATCTTATCCCCTCAGACTCACCCCTGAACATCTGCCAGATGTCAGTTACACAAACACACACACACAAACACACACACATATTTTGAACTCTGCCAATAATACATTTCTTAGGAATCAGATCCAGGTTCCTTAACATGAAATATAAGACCCACTATGACCTGTCCATTTCAGGAGAAAGAAGAAGTTCTAAAATTGTCACTTGACAGCTAATGAGGAACGCATAAAGGATTTCAGGGTGCACCAATGGCCCAAATGAATGGAAAGAACTTGAATTTTATAGAGGTATTTTCCTGGCTAGATGTCTTCAGCACCACACAAAAGGTTAAGTATAGAAACAGAGAAGGTACACAGAAGGATTGATCCAAGATTAGTGTGGTATAATAATAGCGTTCAGGACATTGTCCGGAGAGTCAATGAAATTTAAAGGAATAGTCCATGGGGCCCAGGCTTGATAGAGAAGGAGCAGAAAGGGGGAAGACAAACAGGTTGACAGGAGAAAAAATAGTAGAAATAAAAGACTGGCAGTTTCGATGAGACTAAAATAATGAAGTGAATATCACAGCAAAGGGAAACTAGTCAGGCAGTGGTGTGCTTAAAAGTAAATTTTGGAGATGGAACTGTTCTAGGTAAACACATGATTCTGGCTGTGGTCAGCTTTAGTGCATAGCTAATATAAAGTGAAGGTAGACATTGGAATTTGAGGAAGTTGTGAGCCCCTAAAGCTAGATAGTAGAGTAGAGCATTTATCACTCTAGGTATCACACTGGATTATAAATGTCTATTTGTAGTTCTGTCCTTACTAGACAAAAACCTACCAGAGATCAAGTCCAAATTCCCCAGGATCTAGCACAGTGCCTAAAGTAGAGTAAATACTCAGCAAAGTATTTAATGAGTGACAAAATCTTGAAAGCAGGGAATTCTGGGACATATGCAAGAAGCAATATAATTTGGCTGGTTCAGATGTACAAAGATTAATAGTGAGAACTAACATTGGGGCCAAATAATGGATGCCTTCGAATAGCAAGCTGTGATATTGTGATTTATAATAAGAAATATATATTTGCTCTTCCTCTCCATCTCAGGCACAAAGTTCCTAAAAACCTTGGAATTTATCTTTAATTTTGTTAATGAGGTGACTTTTGGAAAGCACCTAATGATGGGGGCTGGTTTCCAGGGGAACCAAACACAAGTAGAGGATTAAAACTTTCAGTCCCATTCCCTGATTTCCAGGGAGGGAAATGGGCTGGACTTGAATCAACTGCCAATGGCTAACGATTCAATCAATCATACCTATGTAATAAAGTTTCCATAAAGCCCCAAAAGGATGGGCTTTGGAGGGCTTCTAGGTTGATGAACCAGAATGCTTCCACATGCCACTGTGCTGGGCCTCAAACTCCATAAGGACAGCAGTTCCTTTGTTCAGGACCTCAACCTGTGTATCTCCTCATCTGGCTGTTGACTCATATCGTTTAATATCCTTTTTAATGAACCAGCAACCTAGTGAGTAAACTGGTTTCCTGAGTCCTGTGGGCCAGTCTAGCAAATTAATCAAACCCAAGGAGGGGATTGTGGGAATCTGTGATTTATAGCCACTGGGTCAGAAACACTGATAAAACCTGTATTTGCTGTTGGCATCTGAAGTAGAGGGCAGTCTAGTGGGACTGAGTCCTTAACCTGTGGAATCTGATGCTACCTCTGGGTAGATAGTGTCAGAATTGAGTTGGATTACAGGATGCAGAGCTGCTGTCAGAGCATTCCTTGGTGTTGTGAGGAAATCACCCCTCAACCCATACTGGAATTGGTTGCAGAACCATTACAAGTCAAAGAAATTGAAGTGTATTTTGTAGCAAATTGGAAGTCACTGGAAATTCGGAGCTTAGAAGAAATGAAATGTTATCAGTACTGTATTCACGACTATGATTAATATTTATGACCCAAAAGCATGACACAATGCTACCTTCTGAATCATCAAGGAAAAATTATGTTGTGCTTACCATAGTAATTCTGTCCCCATAACTATACTGTTTTCTATTGTCATTCTTTGGAACTGGTAATCTGCTCCCTCCATTCAGATAATGGCAATTTATCAAAGGATTATTGAATTCCTTCTATGTTCTAAGCACCAGGCTAGGCACTTTTCCGAATGCTATTTTACTCCATTTAAAAGATTAGTTTCATAAACCAGATCATCAGATTTCCAAACTTTGTTAGGAAATGAACATAATATTTACATATCATAGAATTTCTTAGACCCAGAGATCTCAGCCACATACAGGATTTTGCACAGTGTGTTTTGTTTGTATTTTAATGAAATTGCTTCTATTCAAAGTCTTGGGATATAGATAGAAACAGAAATTCACCTTTTAAAAACGGAGAAAATAAGACTCAGAAAGATTTAGTAATGTCTCAAAGGTCACAAAGAAAGAAGATAATGAAGCCAAAGTTGGAACTCTGTCTGGAGCTCATGCATGGTCTTCTCTTGGCACCATGATTTAGATATAAACTTTACCAGCTCTGAAATGTGATCTGGGTACAACAGACAAGTGGAAAATTGGCCATTCAGCGAAACACAGTGGAAGGGAAGGAGGCTGCTGGGTGAGTTCCATCATTTATTACCACGCTGGTCCTAAATTTTCACACCTAATTAATCAAGCTTGCTCTGTAATCACTTTTCTACGTGTGGTGTTGGTGGATTTTACAGCTGCAGTTTTAATGAGCTGCTGTTTCTTTTGACATTTGGAAATCTAATCTGGAAAAATGACTCAATGACTTGTAAAGACCTTTCATTTTATATGTTTAGCCATGTAGCTTTCCAGGGTCCTTGGAGCAAACAAGGGGCAACCATATTTTCCATATAACTGCTGTTCTTGCCAGTACATGGCAGGCCAATTCCTATGGAGTTACTGAACAGATGTGGCTGGCAGCCCAGAGAGCTAATGAGAATTAATATTAGTGATTGCAAACACCTAGGAATAAATGGGAATTTGTGACTTGACTTATGAGAAGATGATATTTGAAAACCCAAAAGCTTGCATAAAATACTGAAAATTAGGGAGGCCATCCCATCTTAGGAAACAGAAATTTAATAGGGTGGACAGAGAAAATATATTCACTACAAACAGGAAACAACTATCAGATTATAAAAATATGTCAGCTACCAAGAGAGAGAAACAGCATGAGAAGCAACATTTCTACTTACAAGGAACATTAATTAATATTCTATAGACTATGTAATTCTTGTAATTACTTCTCTAAAACTGGGGTGTTTTGCTGAGAAAAGAGATCCTAGAGGAAATACACATGTCAAAATATATTATTCCTGAGTGCATGGCACATATGGATGAGGCTAAATTGGCCTCCTTATTCCCATTGCAAACCCCACAGGAGCTCTAGGATTAAAGACTGGCAGTCATTGCCCCTTCAAGCTGTTCATTCTTAGGGAACTGTAATTCTCAAGCTGGAGGAGGCAATCTGAAAAAAGGACAATTGCCTGTGAGTTCTGCAGCCACTCCACCCCAATATACTGAATGAGATTAATAAACAATTGTTCCTTTTGAATCTCACAGTATTCATAAACTGCTCTTGTCATGTGGCTCTCTACAGCAAGTACGCTGATTTAATATTTCCTGGATCATACCCTTTTCCCTCCTGCACCCTGAACTATTTGCCTATCAAATTAATTGGTAACTATTTGCATAGCCACTTTTGCTTGCCTCCTCTTGTGGTCTTCCTCACTTCATGAACAAGTGAAAAATTTTCAGCTATAAAACCAAACAATCAATTTTGGTTGCTAGGAGGGAAGACATCAGTCCAGAAAAATTGAAGCTGAAGGGTCAGAATTTGCTAATACCATTTCAAGCTCAGAGCTCATAAGTATTCCAAGGTGCAAAAGAACTTTGCAAATAGTCAGAAAACAAACCAAGGCAAAGAACTGGCTCTGCAGTGGATGGTATTTCAAAATGGCACCACTGAAAAGCAAGGATAGAAACAATACATAGAGCATCCTGCATTGTGTTTAAGACATCACACACATACACACACACACACACACACATACACACACACAGTAAATACATGGACTGTCTCTGGAAGAGGACACATGAAACTGATAGCTCCTACCTCCATGAAGAGAAACAAGATGCTGGTGGATGCCCCCAGCTGAAGATTTACTTTGCACTCTACATATCGTTTGATCCCTTTTAAATTTTGCTTCTTGTATATATATGTCTCATTAACAATAAAAACCTATTTTTGAATGGCATTTCTCATACCAATAGCTAAGCTGTCTAGTTCTCAATCCCAGATCCAAGATTGAGGAAAGCATTCATTTGCCATAAATGCCCACAATCCCATCTTTATCTTTCCCACTGTTCACACTATGGACTATCCCCCTTTGGAAGGCTCTCGTTAGAGATATCTTGGAAATCATTCAGTCTACAGGGTCTCAAATATCAGATGAAGAAATGGCTCAGAGTAATACAAATGATCTTTCCAGGGTCTCCTTGCTTTCTACAGACATGGTTAAGGTCAAAATCTTTTCTAAGAAAACACGGCATGTGTTTCTAACTTTTCTCACCCAAAAGGATGCAGGCACAAAGAGCTGGCATGAAAATATTCCTTCCAGGTAAATCTTTCAAACCCACTAGAAGTGGATTGCTTTTTTTTTCCCCCAACCCATATCCATGTCCCACTGCCACCACCACTTTGGTCCATTAATCACTCTACCTTTTCCAAAAATTCTCTTCCCGACACAATTAAGGAATCTAAAATTAAACATTTTGTTGGTTTGGGGCTCGTGATACCAACCCATCCCAGGAGAAATCAGTCTCCAATCAGGGGCACCACAGAGAACTCAGAGCAGCTGTGCTTCCTAAGGCTGGTGGAGGTTGCCACTGTGTGCATTGATCTGTAGGGATTTCCAAGTCTCCCCTAACAGCTCATGAATTTTATAAACTAATCCCAAGTGTAACCAAACCATTAAACTGCAAATTTAGAATTTGTCAACAAAGACCTAGACAAAGCTAATGCAGCTTTGCATCATCTACAGCCTCTCCATAGCAGCCCTAGCACAGGCCTGGAAGAACAAGCTGAAGGCCCCAGTCCTGGCTCTCAGAACCCAAATGTAGATGGGGAGGGTTCTCACCTGTCAACAGCCCCATCCATCCAAACCAAGGGAGGCTCAGATCAAACACAGGGTGTGGAAAATTACACTCAGCACAGAATCTCCTCAGGCTTTTTTATCTTCTCTAGTCTCAGTGGTTGCAGAGCCCTACTAACTAGTCCTCAAGTCTCTCTTTCCTTTATTCTCATCATGTCACTCCAGATTTGACAATCCTATTTGCAGGTGGCTATCTCCAAGATAAATTCCAAATTCTTTATCATGGCATGTGTATTGTATGATCAGAGTACTGCCTGCTTGGTTAGCTTCACCAACCCCAGATCCCCACATCCATTAGCCACTCTGAACCTCAGGCCTTTCCCAACTGCCCACAGCCCTGTGCTGTCATGCTTCCACTCTTCTGCCTTCGGCACCATCCCTCACAGCCCTTAAATGTTTCACCCCACAGCTACATATTCAACTGACTTCAGTCCACCTTTTAAGATTTAAATCAAATATATCCCTGAGAAGCCTTTTATGATTTTAGTGCCCATCTTTTGTGCTTGCTGTCTTATGTTGGAATTACCTGTTTTGTGTCTGCTTCTCTCTAAACTATGCATTCTCTGGTGGCATGGCCTTATTCAATCTGGGATTCCAAGAACCCAACATGGTACCTGCTAAGTATTGGCACTAAATTAGTATTTGCTGAAATTTAGTATACTGGTTAAAAAGTTCTAGAGTCAGACCGACTTAGGTATAAACTCCACTTCTGCCACTTACGGAACAACCTTAAGCAAGTTAATTAACCTCTGAGCTTCAGTTTCCTCAGTCCTAAAATGGTGATAATACCATGAATTTCACAGGTTGTTGTATGGATAAATGAGCTCATATAGATAATGTGCTTAGCAGATAGCAAGTACTGCTAGCTGTATGCTAGCTGTATGCTCAGCTCCATACTGGCTGTGAAATCTTGGCCAAGTTTCTTGCCCCACCCCAAGTCTCAGTTTTCTCATCTCGAAAATGGGGATAATAATAGCTTTCAACAGATTGGATTATTGTGTGGTGAAAATGTGGTAATCCTTGAAAAATACCTAGCAAAACACCTGGCACATAGTAAGAGTTGATAGTTAATATGTTGTAGAACTCCAAAAGGGCCTGAAAGCCCCCACATTCATTCCTCATTTTTGGAGTTGATCCATGCTTAGAAAGAAAGAATTTGAGGCAGAAACAAGAGCCAAACTGGAAAGGGAATTTCTTGCAGGCTGTCATATCAGCTGTGAGAAGCATTTGCTACTTGTAAACCACCCCCCTCCACCTATTCTCTTCCCCCAGAAAAACCAAGGCTGTTTAAATTTAGATCAAATGACAAGTTGCTTGCAAAAGGGAAGGAATAAAGTAGCTGATAGGCATCACCCAAAAACTTAAAAAGTACGGGCAGAGAGGACTGTGGGCCAGTTTCCAATTGGCCATGACTATGTCCTGAGTCCAAAACATCTTCTCCATTTCTCTTGGTGGAGGCTGGAAGAGTGCCTCATTAAGTTAATAAGCCACTAATTCATTTCCAGGTGAAAGGGGTACTCACAGAGCTGCCTCATTTTCCTTGTCTTGAAGATCATTAAAATGAAGGGTGGCAGGCTCTTTGGACAGAGTCAGTAGTGACAAATTGATAGCTGCCAGCTGGTGGGAGGGCAGGGGAGATGACAGAGGTAGAAGATTCCCAGGAGAAAGAGGGAGAGAGACAGAGAAACAGAGACAGAGAGGCAAAGACCGAGACAGAGAGACCAAGAGAGAAGGCTGATGATGCAGAATTTTCACTGACATGGTACAAGGGTTGACTAGACTCAGGTACAGTACACACCAAGAACTTCATAACAGGAATGGAAAGTGCTCATACTGCAGCCCCCACATAACCTTGACTAGCTACATATTTGAACAAATGTCCCTGGGAAGTCTGTGTAAGTAAAATTGGCTTAATACCAAAGCGTTCAAGGAACAGCTTCCTTATTATTGGTACCCCAATACACTCCTTCCTTTCATTCCCCTTACCAGTATTCTTTCTGGAGATTTTCAAGAATATAACATACTTACATACTTACTGCTTTTATTCACATTATTATTTATTATGAGCACTTCTCTTGTCACTAATAGTTTTCAGAAATATTTTAATAAGAACATAACATTTCATTTAATGGCTGTGTTATAGATGACACCTCACTTCCTACTGGAATCTTTCTATTTTTTCACTATTTGTACTTTGTGATGTGATAAACATTCTAGTTGATAAATTATGCACACACTTTATTTTCCTAGGATACATCCTAAAAGGCAGAATCAACAATATGGAATTTTAGAACATTCCTAATCTCTATCTTTGTTTCACAAACTTAAAGAAGCCGCGGCTATCACATTGCAAACAGCCTACCATCATGCAGAAAATCCAGTTTTTAATTGGATGTGGCACATTGCGCCACACTACTTCTTCAACCTTGAGCAAATTTCTTATCTTCTATGTTTTCAGTTTCTTTCTCTGCAAAGTGGGGGTCTTAGTACCTACCCTGCTGAGGTTTTGAGAAAATTAAACCAATTAAAAGAGAAAATACATAGGATCACTATCACAGTAGAATCAAAGGGGAAAAAACTGGGGCGCCTGGGTGACTCAGTCAGTTAAGCATCTGACTCTTGATTTCAGCTCAGGTCATGATCTCAGGGTTGTGAGACTGGGTCCCACATCAGGTTCTGCACTGGGCATGGAGCCTGCTTAAGGTTCTCTCTCTCTCTCCCTCTCACTCTGCCCCTCCCCACCCCTGCTCTCTCTCTCACTCTTTTTCTCTCTCTCAAAAAAATCAAAGGGAAAAGACTGATAAAACATAATACTCACTCTTGACTTAAAAAAAATCTATTAGAAATTAGAAAGACAAGAAAACTTCCTTCCCCTTAACTCAATAAGAAATATTAGCAGAAAATGAAAAGTCAATCTAATACTACATGGTGATACATCAGAAGACTTCTCATGAAAGTAAAGCAACTCACTTTCAACAGTATTACAGCGGAGGGGGGGGTCTACAGAGTGCAATAAGAAAAAAATATAGGAGAGAAGAAAACTGTCATTATGTGCTAAATATATAATCATCTGCCTGAAAAGTCCACAGAAATAAATTTTAAAACTGTTAGAACTGATTGACGACAGTTTGCCCAAAGATTTGAATATCCAGCAATATTACATTTAAAA
Source organism: Callorhinus ursinus (assembly GCF_003265705.2). Taxonomy (NCBI): domain Eukaryota; kingdom Metazoa; phylum Chordata; class Mammalia; order Carnivora; family Otariidae; genus Callorhinus; species Callorhinus ursinus. Next base: position 29,177,997 of record NW_027397081.1, read on the forward strand.
ATTACAATAGAAATAGCCATATTATTAATAATAGGAAAAATTCCATGAAATACTTATGATCAAACTTAATATGAAATGTATCAGATCTATATGAACCACACTATCCAGCTTTATTGAAGAAAATAGAGACTTGGATAAGTGGACAGGCATACCGTTTCCAGACCGAAAAACTCATTGTCTTAAGTAGTCTTAAATTAGTCTATAAACACAATAATAAATTCAGTCACATCAAAAATCTCCATAAAATTTTTAATGAAAATTATAAGCTGCTTAAAAGATTAATATGGACAATAAAAGTGTAAAAATAGCTGCTAAATAATATTGAAAATGAAGACCAATAAGTGGATGTATGTTGTGCCTGGCACAACATACAAACATTTTATAAAGCTACAGCAATTAAAGTAGTATGAAAATTCCACAAAAACATGCAAATAAATGAGTGGAACCCATATGCACATGAGAATTTAGCATATGACAAAAGTTGTGTCTCAAGTTAGTGAGGAAAGCATGGATTCTTAGTGTTAAAACCACTATCAATGAGAAGATATTTAAGTTACCTCTCTAATTGAAAACATACAGAAAAACACATCCCAATAAAAACGCTAAATCTAGAAAGCAAATAATATGAATGTCAGAAATAACTATTGGATAATATGTTTCTAATCATGCAATAAGACTCCTCTTCCCTTTAGAACACAGATGCAAAGGATTAAGTTAACAGACTCCCCAGTGGTAGACTTTTATCATCATTGATCTATACAGGTGTTTTCTTATGTGTTCCCTGCTTTTCTTCCTGATCCCCAATCTAATTCTCCCAGTCCTCATAGGCACCCACTCTAATGAAGTTTAATAACATTTGTTTACATTAATGGTATAAATGTGCACAAATAGCACCGAGCTATAGATCTTGCTCTGTCTTACATTCTGCTCCCCACTCCATATTAATATGTATGGTGCCTTAATACCCATCACATTTGGCCTATCCATTAGATAGAGCCATCTCCATAGAGATGAACATTTAGGTTGCTGTTAAATCTCTGCTACCACAAAGAAGCCTGCACTTTCATAGACTCATACAAGAGTTTCTCCAGGGCGTACATCAAGGAGTGGGACCACCAAGTTTGAGTCAATGACTGGAATGGCTGCACCAGACTAGCAGACTAGTCCTAGTGGCAATGCAAGAGTTTTCCCATTTCCTTACATCCTTGGCAACATTTAGCATTATTTAACTTTTATATGTTTGCCTATCTAATAGGTATAACTTTGAGCTCAATGCTGCTTCCATTTGTATTTCTCTAACTCCTAGTAAGATTGAGCATTTCTTTCTTGATATTGTTAGCTATTGAGGTTCCCCCTTCTGTCAATTGCTATTCATATGTCTATTATTATTATTATCAATATTATTATGTTTCTGTTAGGCTTTTAGTATTTTTTTTCTGGTTGGCTTGTAAGAACTCCTTGTATGAATTATATATTAATCTTATTTTTTTTTATTTTGCAAATATCTATCAAATTGTCACCCATCTAAGTTATCTATAGTTTCCTTCATTGATCAGAAATCTTAATTTTTATTATCAAAGATCCAGTTTCTTATGCTAGATACAAAAAGAAATGGCCAAAGAGGAAAAATTATCAATAAGCTACAAACAAGTGCCTATGCAACCAAAGACAGCCTTTACAAAGCTGCAGATAGGAAAATACATAAGTCTAATAATTGTGTGAAAAGATGCACATTAAATCAAGTTGATGACATTTGGGGCTCTGCTTACTCACACACACACACAGCCAAGTTACAGGATGATGTGGATTCTTGTATGCTATTGGTAGACGTGTAAACTTTTCATTCTTTCTGGAGGGCAGTTAGAGGGTATCTAATAAAATGTAATATGTGGATGATACTCTACCCAGACATTCTTCCTTATGTGTCAGTGTTTACAGAATCATTGTTTGTAACAGGGAAAAATTAGAAACAACTGAAACAATCATCAGTAAAGAAAAAAAAAAACAAGCTATGATACATACAAACTTTGAACTAGTCTGAATAAATTAAAATAAAATAGGTATTTTACATGTGCTGACTTGAAATGGTCTTAATGATCTGTTCATTTTAAAGAAACAAAAAGCAAATTGTAGCATATGTACATGTTACCAGATAAGCAAACAATAAGAAAAACCCACCAACCACAACCATATATGCAAACACTATATAAATACACAAGCAAAGTTTTAGAAAAATCCACACCAAATTCAAAACAGTCTCCCCTGGTGAGGACAGTGAATTTGAGAAGGGGACTAATGGAGACTCACTTTTTCTATTTGATTTTTTTTTCTTTACAGTAATAAGAGTTTCGTGTTCTACTTATATGAGTAAAATAAATTTTAAGTGATTTTTAACAAAATTAAATGAGATAATTATATGTAAGCCCTTTATGAGCTGAAAAATACCACACAATGGCTAGGCATAATTAAAAGAAGAGAAAATATAGAACAAGATTTAATCAAATTATAAGTACTTTCTAACATTAAAACTCAATTATGATAATTGCTGCCTAACTTACCTCTGAGTTCTATAGCCAAGGCCAAAGCAGAAAATTGGAGAACAATGGTTCATTTGGCTTGGATTCTAACATCCAAAGCTTCTAGATCACCCGAGTTCAGGGGTCAAGAAACCACAGCCCACAGGCAAATCCAGCTCACTGCCTGTTTTTATATGGGCCAGAGGTTAAAAACGGCATTTACATTTTTAAATTATTGAAAAGAAACCAAAAGAAGAAAACTATTTTGTGACATGTACAAAATATGTAAATTCTAATTTTAGTGTCCATAAATAAAGTTTTATTGGAACACAACTACATCAATCCATTTACAGAATGTCTGTGGCCACTTTCGTGCTACAATAGTAAAGGAGTAATTACAGTGTTGTATGGCCAAAAAAGACTAAAATATTTACGGCCTGCCTTTTTACAGAAAAAGTTTGCTGATCCCCTGCCACAGCTTATCTTTCTGATTAGCATCTTACTTTTTGGTTTCTGTCGAGTTTAGCATGAAAACTTGCTCCCCACATTGAAAATGCCAAAGACCATAAAGAGCTATTGATAATTGATAAATACTGTAAAGTCTTCCTCAGTTTTCACATTTCTTTCTCATCACTACCTGCTCAACCTATCTATTCTTGCCTCTTTTAACAGGGAAAGGAACTGTCTTCTGAAAGGAAGCATAAGTGGGTATTATGAGTTCTTTTTCCACTCTTCCTCAATTATCCACACCTTAAGGAAAATCTTACAGTTCTGAGTGACTAACCCAAGGCCCCGGTACACACACGGGAGGTGAGAAGCTGGCACCTGAAATGATGCTGCTAGCAAAAAGCCAGCTTTATCAGTAATCCTTCATTACTGGGTGTCATAGGACTTCAGAGGGCCTGATAAAACCTATAAGGTACCTGCTCAGAATAATGCAAGTATGTGCATACAAAACTCAGACTAGCCTTTTTGGGAGTTCACAGAAACTCTGATGCCCATCTTAGGTTTCTAGGTATCCATAGATCTGATTTTAATTCCCTGATTTATAGGGCCTGCCTTTCTATAATTCCATAAACCTTGAATCTCCAGCTTTGAGCACATAAAGGAAAAGTCACACACACACACACACACACACACAAGGCGTAAGGAGACTGAAAATCCTCTCAGTTCTTCCTCCCACTAGCAAGTCAATCCCCTCTCCTGGCTTCTGCCTAGATGGGTTAGGAAATACTCATTACCTTCTGTGTTTCACTTGCAATGTGAAAGAAGCAAAAGAGAAGAGTCCAGAGAATTGTGATAATTAGGTTTAAATAAAACTGTCTAATGACAAACTGATTTAAAAGATTATAAAACAGAGTTATTTTCTAAGGAAAATTTTACTAGAGCATGTATGTCATAAAACCACAGGACAAAGTAAGGGTTGTGAGTCTGTGGAAGTACTCAGTGTGTTGCAACCTGGCTGTACATCAGCATCACCTGGGGGAGATTTCCTGAAATGCAGATTTATGGTCCTGTTTCAAACATACTGAACGAGAATCCCTGAGAGAGAAACAAACAGGGAATACACACACATACATATTCATAGACATAGATATTTTTAAACAAGATTCCCCAGTGACTCTCCAGCCAAGCACAAGCCTGTAGACATGCACAAAGAAACCACTGAAAGATAATATGCAGATGTGGATGGCTCAGTAAAAAAGAGTAGTGAACAAAGAGTTAAATAGCTTGAGTTCTAGCCCTGTCCCTCTCATTAATTTGCTGTGTGACCTGGGATAGATCACTTGACTTCTCTGGGCTCCACTTTCTTTATCCGAAAAAAAAAAAAGAGGAAAATAGATGAAGTAATATCCAAAGGCTTTTCAATTTCCAAAATTTTATGATCTTTTATGCAGCATCATCCAAAAGTACCATTTAATGGAAAGACTGAATCAATTATGAGCAAGCTCTAGAATAAAACTAGTCACAAAGCCTTGGATGGATGTGCAGATACAACCTGACTGCACCACAGAGAAACTGAATTAAGAAAACAAATATAGCATGATAGAAACTTACCAGGCCCAAGAAGGGATGCTTTGAGTGCAACACATAAGAATACGGTGGTGGCCCTAACCACAGAGCCCCAAAATGCATTAAACAAAAATTAATACAATGGAAGGGAGAAACAGACAATTCAACAACAAAAGTTTCAATAATGTGTAAAACAACAGGCAAAAGATTAATGAAAAAAATAGAAAAATTGAACAAGATTATAAACCAACTAGGCCAATAGAGTATTTCACCCAATGACAGCAGAATATATATTCTTCTCAGGTACACATGGAACATTCTTCAGAATAGACCATATGTTAGGTCATAAAACAAGCCCCAACAATTTTTTTAAAAGAACTGAAATCAGGCAAAGTATGTTCTCAGATCACCATGGAATGAAATTAGAAATCAATATAAGAAGGAAATGGAATATTCATAAATATGTTCAAATTAAACAACAAAATCCTAAGTAACCAATGATCCAAAGAAGAAATCACAAGGTATCGGGATGATAATGGGTGGTAATAGAATGATTAGAAAACACCTTAAGATGAATGAAAATGAAAACAGGGCATCCTCAAACTAAAGGGATGTGGCAAAAGCAGGACTTAGAGAGAAAATTATAGCTATAAATACATATATTTTAAAAGAACAGAGATCTTGAATCAATAACTAAATCTTCTCCTTTAAGAAACCAGAAAAAGAGGAGCAAATGAGACTCAAAGCAAGAAGGAAGGAAATAATAAAGACAAAAGTGGAAATACATGAAATAAAGAATTGAAAAGCAAAACAGAAAATCAACAAAAGCAAAGTGAATTCTTCAAAAAAAAAAACAAGAAAATTGACAACTGTTAGCAAGACTGACCAAAAAAAGAAGCAAAATTCAGATTATGGAAATCAGGAATAAAAGAGGGGACATCATTACCAAATTTACAGAAGTAGAAGGGATTATAAGGAGGATTTTATGAATAATTATAGGGCATCTGTAACCTAGATGAAATGGATAAATTCCTAGAAGCACACAAACTACCAATACTGACTCAGAAAGACATCAAACATCAAAATAGACCTATAACAAGTAAAGAGATTGAATTAGTAAGCTTCCTGAAAAGAGGGGTTTTACTGGTCTGTTGTATCAAATGCTAAAAGCAGCAGCAACATCAAGCCTTCATAAACTCTCAAAAAAATAGAAGAGGAAGAGACACTTGATAAATCATTCTATTACCACCCATTATCATCCCAATACCAAAACAAGAGGAAGACATCTCAAGATAATAAAACTACTACAAACCAGTATCCTTATGGATAAATAAACAAAATATGGTATAGTCATACAGTGGAATATTATTAGGCCATAGAAAGGAATGAAGTAGTGATCATTTTACAGCATAGGTGAACTTGAATACATTATGCTAAGTGGGAGAAGCCAGACCATATGTAGGACTCCATTCGGATGCAATGTTTGGGATAGGCAAATCCATAAGGACAGCAAGTAGATTAGTGGTTGGAGGGAACTGGAAGAAGGGGAGAATAATGTCTGCCTGCTAATGAGTATAGAGGGTATTTTTTTTAAGGTGCTGAAAATGTTCTGAATTAGATAGTGGTGATGTTTGTATAATACGTTGTGAATATGCTAAAAGAAACAATGAATTGTATACTTTAAAAGGTTGAATCTTATGTCATACCTTGATAAAATTCTCAGAAACACACACACACACACACACACACACACACACACACACACACACACACTATGGCCGGCCCTGGCTTTCAGGCAACAGCAGCAAACTACTGCCTGCCAGACGTGTGCAGCAAATCAGAATTGTAGTGGCTCTCAGGGCTTAGGGCTGATGGAGAAGAGATGAGCCATTTCCAAACAGGGAAAGATGGTGACCACAACAACAACTTTTTAAAATGAAAAACCTAAGGTGTGTGCACCCAAGGGAAGAACTAGAGCACCCACTGTGCTCATGGCCACACCTTTATGAGGGTAACAGCTTTTCCCTGAAGGGTCATTTTATTTTATTTTGTTTTATTTATTTTTTCACTTCAAATGCCTATGGGTTGATATACACATACAAGATTTATATTTGACCCACATTCTACTGTTTACAGAATATTTTTTCATTTAACAACTTACTGATTTTCAAAATATCTCTAACATCATTATTCCTATTCCAAATATGTGGAAACTGAGGCATCCAAGGATTAAGAAATTTGCCTAAAAGGACTCACTGTAGCCAATGAAATGGAGCCCCTGAACCAACACTGTAAAGAACAGCGAATGGCAGGAAACAGTCGTGCTGTGTTATGAATCCAACAATTTTGTAAATTAAACCGCTTTTCTCCACTGGCTTACTAGGAAAGAATTGGGGCCATTCTCCAACTGTGTACTCAGGTCTCCTATTGTTACCACTGCCACCATCCTCAAAAGCAGTAAATGCAGAATAACCACTCCAGGAAGAGTGCTCTGCCTGAAGGCGAGGTGTCCCAGTCTGGCCAGACCCAACCCTGGTTTCCCTGTGAGCCAAAATATAGCACATCATATCCATGGTAGCGGGGAGGGAATAGCTCGCTGTGTGCTGTGTCCGCTAGTCAGGAGAGGTCAAACCCCTGTGCTTAGCGCCCCTGCCTGCTCTTACAAAGGCATTGTGGTCACTTCCCACTGACTGCCACCACCATCCACATAGTTTGTGGCTTTATGTAAAGGGTGAGATGGGGCAGAGAAGAGAGAGCACAACAGACCGGGGGTGGGGGTGCGGGTGGGAGCAGAGCTGGCCCAGAGATTCCGAGGGACAGCACTTGTGACTTAACTTTAGCGAGCCGAGAGTCCTAAAAGGGGCAGTGAATCAGACTTTCAGAAGGGTAATAAATGAGATTTGTTAAACATAAATCATTGTAATTTCCACCTTAGGGAAGAAATGCCTTTATTATCCCCAATTTTATGTAAGAGAAACTGAGACACAAAGCCACAGAGGAAGCTGCAAACCTGGGGCTTGAGTTTATGAAATATGTGGAATTCAGGGATGAGACTCTAGCTGGATGGACTCAGGTGGGTCTCTTACACCCGCTAAGTGTTCATTCTCTCATCTGTAAGATGGCAGCAGTCTTCTGATCTATTGCAGGTTTGTGTGAAACCCAGACGTGACAGTACTGCGGACACCCTCTGCACATCGTAGACTGCGGTCTAAATACTAGTTATTATTCCTGCCCTGGGGCTCTACGGCTCATGATTCCCTCCTTCGGGACTGCCCTTAGGTAGGGAGGAAAAAAAAAAGCTACACTTATTGAGAAGTAATTATATGCCAGACACTGGGTGAATCTTTCACATATATTATCTCTTTAAATCCTTTCACAACTGTGCCCAGAGAGCTCTTACTATCCCCATTTTACAGAAGAGGAACCTGTAGCCCAGGATCACCTGAGCTGGTGAGGAGTGCAACTCAGGTCTCTCTCCCTCTGAAGGCCACGTATGGCACTGCCGCCCGTGGCCAAATGCTGCCCACCTGGTTTGTATGTTTACCATCGCTTTCCCACTACAAAGGCAGAGTCCAGCACTTATTTAGACTCTTGCAACAGACTCTGCATGGCCCAAAATATTTACCATCTGGTCCTTTACAGAAAACAATGACCGATCCTTGGCCTGCAATAGCTGAGAGAGAGGGGCTTAGGTACCGGACTGCCTGGGGACAAGAATCAGCATCCCGACTTAACAGTGTGTTACCAAAACCAAAGGAGAGCTACTTAACTGTATGGCAGTGTCACTTAACTTCTCTGTAAACTGGGATAGTAATAGTATGACTTCATGGGATTGAGACTCCACACAAAGCTCTCCCCTGGTGCTCAGCACTCCATCTATGCTCAGTACATGGAGTCAAGGGCTAGAAGTGCAGCACACTGCCCTGGTCCCCACCACAGCCCAGATGTTTCTTCCCTTCCCAGGTGTATATTACAACCAGCCTCAGGAAATTATTTAGATTGCTCTTCCTTCCTGTCTCTTTTCATTGACCACTCATGGGATCTTTCATCACCCTCTTCCTGTGGAGCACAGCAATCCCCAGGTCTTAGTTTTGGGTTTGGTGGAGAGTCACGGTTAGTGATTCTTCTGAGGCTAATAGTCCAAACAGGGTTTGGGCAGGAACTAGAATCAGCAGGGATGGGTGGGTGAGGAAAGGCAGGGATAGAGGGGAGGAGGGGGCATCGGTGATGCTCCAGGTCACAGGATGAGCCCCCACTCTTTAGCTCGGTAATATTTGTCGGGGTGTGTGTGTGTGTGTGTGTGTGTTCCATAAGAACATCCTAGGGCAACAACAAGCTGGAGAATCTTGGCCACCATCTGTTTTTTACTGCCCCAGTGTTTCAAAGACTGACGTTCAAATACACTTTTCAAATAGAACTGCCTCTTTGGGAAGTAGTTGTGGTCTTTCAAAGGCAGTGTCAGGTTTTAAATCAGATTCTCTAGTTCCAACCCTGCAAAGATTGAGTAATTCAAAATGGTATTAGCCTCCCTGGTTCTAAAGACTCTGGCCACCAGCACCAAAGGCCATGCACACAGCTGTGGAAGTTGTCACACAGGCAGTTTTCCCTGGGGGGAGGGGTGCAGAGGAGAGCCCTCTCTGCCTGAAGGCACAGGCCTTGAGCTTCAGCTGGGTTGGAGAGGGGCACAGCCCTGGGTTGACTAGAACACCAGCCCAAGGCATGTGGACATATGGTTAAAACACCACAGTGCCCTGCTATGCTCTCACCTAGGAAGCTGTGCCCCTAAGCACCTGGGAATTAGGATTTGATTCCAGTTTGCCTGCTCCAGAGTTCCAAAATGCTTTAGTGTGCTCTATCCTGCCTCTTCTATACACTTGCTAACCCTCAGCATCACCCCTCCCATTGGACAGTTAAGTGTGTGAGGCAGGGTATGGGGCTCATGCAGATCTCTCTGCTCCCTTGCTAGGTCTGGGCGTTATAAGCTGTGGGAGCAAATCTGCTTCTAACTGAAAGAATTAAAGAGAAGGTGGAGTACTGGGGAGAAGACAGAAGGAACGTGTACTTTATGTAATACTCTGGGGTAAAACTAAGCCCTGCAAAAATACTAAATAGAATATCTGCAAAGAGCTCAAAAGCACCAGTGACAAAGAAAACTGCAAAAGCCCCAGTATGCATAATCTGGAGCAACACATGCTTGTTTCCCAAGTAACTGAAGCCAAAGACCTTGCCCTCTAGTTACCTAGATTTGTTAGTGCAAGTGGACATTAAGGGGCCTGAGGTATAATCGTGCTCCTGGCCCCACATTCAGTCCTCTCAGTCTATAATGCATTCCATCTGTTTAGACGTAAGGATCTTCCAAGCAGAAACAGTGTGACAGTATGCACAAAGATATACCTTAAAAGTCACTGGACATTGAAATCATGGGGTAGGATAGACATAGAGTTCAAAAGGAGAAAGCCTATCATAAAAACAAAAGGATCTAGATAGAACACAGCAAACAACCCAAGAGCAAAAACTGAATAGAACAAACTGGAAAACTTGATAAGGGCTCTCAGTATTTCAGATCCTCCTTCTCTGACTGGTCAGAGGACCCAAGCCCTGCTCTGTGCCAGGAGCCCAGCAGCATCACAGGCCTTGGGCTTCACAAGGGGTGGGCAGAAGCATTCCTTGCACTGGTGTAAGGCCATGCTTCTCATTTTCAGAAAGCTTTCACAGACATTAACTAATTAATTTTGTTCCACACAACCTGACACAACACCACAGCTGCACTTGTAGGGAGAGATGTGTCAAAATGTCAGAAAGTGTTGATGGAGCCAGGAAATCAGCATGGAACACAAACAGTCAGCAGTCGGGAAGGAACGAGGTAAGAGGAAACAGGGACATGACAAGCTACCTGGGATGCAATAAGGGTGAGCTCCTTTTCCAAGACCCACGAGAACTGGATTTTCTTCTCATCCTCCTGCCCTCCTTAAGAATAAACACCAGGGCAGTATGATATGCGGACCCTGGGTCTAGTCCTGACTCTGCCACTTAAAAGACGTGGTTTTGGACAAGTCCCTGTTTCTGTAGACCTCACTTTCCTCATTGTCACACCTTTAACAACCCATGATTCTAGCTTTTACAAAAAAAAAAGCTGTTCTTGTCCAGGGGTTCTTGCCTTGTCTGGACACACCAAGGAAAGAAAGGATGACATTGGTGAGTGTACATGACCTGTGGCTGGAAGAGTATCTCTTACCAACTGGCCTCAAATCCTCTGTGATGGTTAATTATATGCATCAACTCCAGTGGGCACAAGGTGCCCAGACATTTGGTCAAACATGATATTGGATGTGTCTGTGAGGGTGCTGTGGATGAGATGAACATTGGAGTTGCAGGAATTAGCAAAGCAGATCGCCCTCCCTAGTGTGAACAAGCCTCATCCAGTCAGTTGAAGACCTGAATGAAACACAAAGCCTGAGTAAGAGGGAACCCCCTCCTACCTGACTGCAATGCTGGGACATCTGCCTTTTCCTGCCTTTGGATTCAAACTGAAACTTCAACTCTTTCTTGGGTCTCTAGCTTGCTAACTGCAGGTCTTGGGACTTTTAACTGTGTGACTAATTCCTTATAATAAAGATCTTTTGTATATGTATACCTACACATCTTGCTGGTTCTGTTTCTCTGGAGAATGCTGCCTAACATAATGTCTGAAAGCATCGTGGATGTATATGTGTTAGATAAGATGGCTGAAAACCTCTACTCTAAAAATTTCCTGCCACAACCTGATAGGCATTAAAAATAGTAAGGATGAGCTCATGTGGTTAAGACATAAAAAATATATGAAAACAACATTGTAGAACATAGCATTGGTCAGACCTTTATTAAAGCCATATGCCACATGAGAAGAAACACTAGCTAAGCCTGGGACTTGAAAAAGGTTGGGAGGAAAGCTATGGACATAACAAAAGAGGAAAAAGAAGGCCCTTGGGAGAAATATCATAGCAAGTGAGTGAGTTTAACTGAAGAGAAGAAGCCTAGAGACAGATTTACACAGTTAAAGTATAAGAAGGATTATCAGGTGATCTGTTCACCTACCATGGGGCCAAAGCCAGGAAAGCCATGTTACAATGAAGAAGATGGGAGGCAGCTAATTTATATCAGTAGAATTCTGTTGACTGGGATTGTAAAGAGAGAAGTAGTATAGACATTACCTATGGTCTCACAGCTCAACATTCTGGCACATATCCTTCCAATACTTTCTCCAGGCTCAAATCTCTCTTAACCCCTCTCTCTCCCTCTCTCAACTTCTCTTTCTCTCTTTCTCTCTCTCTCTCTCCCTACCCACCCACAAACTTCACATAATTTTACATTCTATTTCTTTCACTTACAGAAATATCATGAACATTTTTCTAAACCATCAGCTACTTGTCTACACCATAATTTTTAAGTACATGAATATCATTCTATCATATAGATGTATCTCAATTTATTTAACAAATTCCCTATTTGTGGACATTAGATTCCATCCAATTTTTCACAATTTTATTCAAAATAAATTTTACACCTCCCTTCCTAATTGTTTCCTTAGTATGAATTCTTAGATGTAGAATTGCCAGCATGAGAACCTGGTTAAGTATTCTGAAACCTATAGCTGACCACGTGTACTATCGTAGCAATGAAGGAGAATACCCATTTCTCTATGTTCTCACCAACACTGGGCACATTTCTTTTGTCTTATCCCTGCATGAGTTAATTCTGTGTAGGAGAAGTTCAAAGAAGACTTTTTGTGAGTCAAGTGGCATTCACACGAGCTGGCCCCTGCGTGAGGTGTAAGATCTCAATATGCTGAGTAGTTGAGGAAGGGCATTTCAGGGCAAGAAACTTAGCACAGCAGCTTGGAACCTGGTGCTCTTTGGAGAATCCAGGAATATGGATGTACTGAAGCACAAGAGTTCTGGGTAACATAGTCAGGATTAGATTGAAAAGGCAGGCTAGGATGGCATCTCAGAAGGCCTTGAATGGCATCCTAAGGAGCTTAGATTTTATTCTACAGCAATTGGAAGCCATTAGCAGTTTCTGAGCAGGGGAGCAATGTGTTTTTGCACGCTATCCTGAGGGTGCCAAGAACCTGCCAAGAAGGTTGTTAAGTGGCAGGATTGGGTTTCATAGTTTTGACAGTAACCAGGAGACATGTCTATTTTTCCCACTCTGGTGTGACGCTGGGGTTGGAGCACTTCACTAGTGTTCCAGCATGCTTCCTATTAAGAGGACCAGACCCCACCCGAACAAATCAAAAAGGGAGAAGAACAAATGTATGCAGAGCTGGCAGAACAGAATCCAGCAAGCCCTGCAAGGAGCACCCGATAATTTATCTTAGTCCTTATTTCTCTCATCAATATTTTATGTCACTAGGAAACTCCAGCTTCATTTTCTGGTAATGAATTTATCATGAGACCAAGAGCAAGTTACTGAAGCAGATGCCCGGGGAAGCTGGGCAGAAGGGCAGCTCCAAGCCTCAGCCTGCTGGCTCTGCCACCCTGCAGGGCAGAGGTGCTGCCAGGCCAACCATGAGAGCCTGGCCCTGGGATCAGGGCTTCCATCTATGTGGATCAATGATTCCCCAAATAAAGCCTCTTCAGAAAATGCCTTTCCTCCCTGGGAGGCTGAGTAGTGTCGGGGAAGGTTAGTCAACACCACTGATTAATCACCCACTGGGTGAAGAACCTCGTACCAGAACTGGAGGGAAATAAATGTATTCATATAGCAACCCTCATTCTCGATGAATCTGGGATCTTTGTCCAGGGTCAGTGGAGTGCTGGAGCATAGTGGGCACTCAGAAATGCCTTGTACGATGGGTGAATAACTGCTGACAGCCACCCCTTGAGAATCCTGGAGTTGAATTTCAGCTCCAACTCTGACATTGTGTGTAGCTGGGGGAAGTCGCTTAGTACAGTCTAGCTTCAGAAACCTTATTTGACAAAGTGAGAAAAACAGTAACAGCCACAGACACTCAGCAATTAGTATATGCTTCGAATTTACATACGTTCCGTTCATTCTCACTGCAGTCTTAAGGTGGATTCTATAGTTACTCATATTTCACAGGTGAGGACATTTATGCTCAGACAGGCTAAGGGTCAAAGAGCTAGTTTTGAATTCAGAGTCTTTGGTCTTAACTGCCTCACTATATATACCATCTCATATCCCCCATGTCAAGTATGTAGAGCTGCTTTTGCTGCAGGTAACAAAAAAAAATATTTTTTAAACCCCACTCGAGCTGGCTTAACCAGTAATGAAATTTAATGGCTCACAGAAAACCCAAGATATTTTACTGGCTTCAGGTCTGGTTTGATGCAGGACCTCCAGTGATGTCACCAGGATTCAGGTCCTGTCTACCTCAGCTACACTTCCTAGAGGAGGTTCCACTCTCAAATGGATTCCCGGGTGGGTGCAAGGTGGCTACAGTCATTGCCTATCAGATGCTCGCATAGCCTTTAATTAGTGAGAAGAAGCAAGTCTCTTTTCCAGTATTCCCAGGAGAAGTTTCATCAGGTTTTATTGGCTCAGATCAGGCCCTGTGATCTAACGGCCAGGGAACTGCAACATGTGAATCAGGGCAGCCTGAGGTCGCATCCTCCACCTGTCAGTGAAGAATCGTACCCTAGCTGAGCACATGGGCTAGTCCGGGGATGAGGTAGTGCCACAGAGAAAAAGCAGGGCACAGTTGTCAAAGAACAAGAAATGAATGGTAGGTGGCAAAAGCAGCAGATGTCTACTTTATACTCCTTCTAGCTATCCCAAAAAAATATTGAAATGCAGATGGAAAGACATCAGTTGAAGTGACTATCAAAAGAAAGATGAAGTATTTTTCAGCCTAACAATTTGCCAGAAAAACTACAGACCATCTAGGTCTGTAGTTTTGGTCTGTAGACCAAACTACAGCCTGCCAGACCAGTCATCTAGCATTCCGCTCCTCACTCACCTCCCTCTAAGCCTCAGGACATGCCCTGCTCCTCAAACACACCCTGGAGCCTCTTGCCCCAGGCCTCTGGTGTTTCTGTTCCCTCTGTCTACAATGTATGTCCTCTTGAGATCTGTGTGTCTGTCTCCCTCATTTCATTCAGATCTTCCCTCTAATGTCAGTCTTAGTACAAAGGTCTTTTCTGACTGCCTTACTACTCTTGGTATTTTAATGTTTCTGAAAGCCATCATCACCATCCACAAGTCCACCTGTGCACTTGTTCTCTACTTATCTCTTCTCTGTTTCCTCACCAGAAGGTAAGCTCTATGAGGACAGGAACTTAGTTTGGTTCAGTGCTGTCTCCTTATGCATAGCAGGTATGTATCTGACATATAGTAGGTACTCAATAAATATCTGTTGAATAGTGTATGAATGAGGCTTTGGAGAACTTCTTTGACTATAGTCAGTGCAACCCAGGTCACAGCAGAGAATCTGGGGGTGGAGGAGATAGAGGAGAGAATTCCTGAGAACACATGTAGATGCCAGGCCTCAGGTGAGCACCTCCATTGCCCTGCATGCCATTGCAGCCAGCATGGCACAGCATGGCTACGGCTGCCTCTGAAAGGCTGATGACATACAGCAGGAACATAGAGAGTAAATGGGAGTTTAGAAGGGGAGCTAGAGAAGTTGAGTAAGAGACAGGAAGAAAGAAACAGAATAGGGCATAGGGTAGGGATTGGAAAGGGGTCACCATCAACTCCCGCACAGTGCCATGCTTGTCTCTGCCTTATCCAAGCCAGGAGGATGAGGAAGGTCCTTTGACCCCTCTCTAAGACCCTTATTGTACCATAGATAGAACCACATCTCAAAAAGGGACATTAAGAAAAAGAAAAACATTCTGAAAAATGGGGATCAAGTTCTTGGTTTACCTTGTTCACTGAGCAGATAAATCTTTTTTCATTGAAAAAACTGAAATAAGACAAGCATTCAGCTATGACATTTACCACACAGATTAATTAATTACCTAAATAGACCTCAATTAGAAAAATAAGATAATTTCAGATAATCACAACATACACCCACAATTTCAGGGAAATATTGGTAAAAGTCACTACACAAGAAACATAGGATAATATTGGTTCATTTTTCCTCCTTTTAACACTGTTTTAGCCATTTGCCATTTCCCCACAAGGTAACCCCTGATATCTACTGAATATTATTCAAAGTTCATTACTGCAAAGTAACATTATTGCTTGTATTGCACCATTTAAAGACCATAAATATCCTGCAAACAATCCCATCTCATTCTATGAGGCAGAAATTGTTACCCACTTTTCATCAAATTTCTGATGAGCTAATAAATGATTGAAAAGTTCTTTGCAAGGATGGTGCATGACACACCAGGGTGGGATGCTGACTCCTCTAGTCAGCCTGTACATTGGCATCAAGACTAAATGCTGAGGATTATGGTACTGAGTGACCCAGAGAACACTGGCCAAAGGGAGACAGGATGAAGCAAAGGCAGCAAGAGTGTACCCACAGCCTGGGCTTTCCTCCTGCTTCAGAGCCAGTCTTTCCAAGACTGCAAACCCACATTTTCTCCATAAGCCCTGTAGCTGGCACACCAGAAGTCTAACCCTTTCTCTGCAGGAAAGGAAAACTAAGAAGCATTTTTCACTATAGCCACATTCACTACTTCTGCTCCCAAACACATCAGCCACCCACCTCACTGTTGTTCACTCCTAGACTCTCCTTTCCCCTCTTATTCTTCCCCCTTCAAGACCCATCTCCAATGTGTACTAAACGTGCTTGGTGCTGCACTGAGTGCTCTATACACATTACCGTACATCACCTTCACAACAACCATGTGGGGGAAATAACATTACTCCATTTTACAGGTGAGAAAATAGAGGCCTGAGGAGGTTCAGAAACTGGTTCTTAGTCAACAAGAACTGGAGATGCTCGGGTAAGAGCCCAGTACCTGGCCCCTCTATAGCACCAGGCAATAATGTCTCCTACCAGCCACCAGCCTCAAGTGATCAAGCCCTGCCATGAGCTCCATGAGCAATTAGTGTCTCTTCAATTGCTTTGACAGTTAATCATAAACTGCCCGTGATAGCTCAGCCATTGTTGTCCTGATATACTAAGTGTTTCCTTTATTTAGGTATTTATGCCTCATCTTTCCAACAAGCCTGTAAGCTCCTTAAAGGAATTTATCTTTGCTTTAATACCATGCCCAGTACATATAAAAAACTTATCAATTATGTCTTGATTGTTTTTGCAAGTGCCCAGCTTGGCAAAATGCGGACCCCAGTCAAGAGCCCTTGGTTCTTCAGGATCTTCACCAGTATTTCCCCATTGTAGGAACACATAACATGCCACCTCGACTTTATTCCCTCTTACAGATCAGCAGCCCATGACCCAACTATTAGTCATCAGGAGGAAATTGTAGGGCCATTCTTTCTTACTAACAGAGAACTTACAAGGCTTTACTTCCTTGCCTAAAAAACCAGGGGTGTGGGCTGGAAAGTTCCTGCAAGTTTTGTGACATGGGCTATGCTATGATATCCTTTTGTGTCTGGCTGATTTATAATGTTTGCAAGGTCCATCCATGTTATAGCTGTGTCAATAATTCATTCCTTTTTAAGGCTAGATAACATTCCATTTTATGCATATACCACATTTTGTTTAGCCATTCATCTGTCGATGGACATCTTTTGGCTATTGTGAACAATGCTGCTATGTAAATTGTTGTTCAAATATCTGAGTCCCTGCTTTCAATCCTTCTGGATATATGCCTAGGAGTGGAATTGCTACATCATATGGTAATTCTATATTTAACTTTTTGAGGATCCATTATACTGTTTTCCACAGTGGCTACACTATCTGACATTCTCACTAGCAAAACACAAGAGCTCCAATTTCTCCACATCCTGGCCAACAGTTGTTATTTTCTGGTTTTCTTGATAATAGGCATCCTCAAGGCTATAAAGTGATATCTCACTGTGGTTTTAATTTGCATTTCCCTAACGACTGGTGATGCTGAGCATAGTTGATTATGTTTAGTGCCCATTTCTATATATTCTTTAGAGGAATGTCTCATTCAATTTCTTTGCCTATGTTTTCATTGGATTGTTTAGCTTTTTATTGTGTTGGAGTTCTTTAGATATTCTGGATATTAATCCC
The DNA here is from genome assembly GCF_003265705.2 of Callorhinus ursinus. Classification (NCBI taxonomy): domain Eukaryota; kingdom Metazoa; phylum Chordata; class Mammalia; order Carnivora; family Otariidae; genus Callorhinus; species Callorhinus ursinus. Next base: position 29,195,649 of record NW_027397081.1, read on the forward strand.
TTGTCATATATGTGATTAGTAAATATTTTCTCCCTTTCTGTGGATTCCCTTTTCATGCTGCTGATGGTTCATTTAATGCACAGGTTTCTTTTTTAACTTTGATGAAGTCCAATTTAGTTATTTGCATTGTTGTTGCTTATACTGTTATTATCATTTTCAAGAAATCATTGCCTAATCTAATATCATGAAGCTTTTCCCCTGTTTTCCTCTAAGAAGTTTATGGTCTTAGCTCTTACATACAGGTCTTTGATCCAGTTGGAGTTACTTTTTGTATATGGCGTAAGGAAGAAGTCGAACTTCTATTTTTGCATGTGAATATCCAGTTTCCCAGCACCATTTGTTGAAAACACTGCCCTTGCCCCATTCAATGGTCTTGGCAACTTATTGAAAATCAGTATTTTATATTGTTGACCCTTGAACAACATGGGTTTGAACTGTATGTTTCCACCTATATGTGGATTTTTTTAAATAAATACAGTACCTTACTGTAAATATATTTTCTCTTCCTAATGATTTTTCCAAAAACATTTTCTTTTCTCTAGCTTATAAGAATATGGTATAAAAAATACATAACATACAAAATATGGGTTAATCAAGGCTTTATGTTATTGGTAAGGCTTCTGGTCAACAGTAGTAGTCTATTAGTAGTTAAGTTTTTAGAGAGTCAAAAGTTATATACAGATTTTAGATTTCATGGGGGGGTCAGCACCCCTAAACCCTATGTTGTTCAAAGGTCAACCGTATATGTGAGGGTTTAGTTTTGAGCTTTCTATTCTATTCCATCATTGTATATGTCTATCTTTATGCCAGTACCACACTCAAAGGAGTGTGTACTGTAGCTCTGTAGTAAGTTTGGAAATCAAGAAATGCAAGTCTTCCGGTTTTGTGCTTTCAAAATTGTTTTTGACTATCCAGGATCCCTTGAGATTTCATATGCATTTTAGGGTGGGTTTTTCTATTTCTGCAAACAAGTTAAGGTTTTGATAAGGATTGGGTGTCTGGGTGGCTCAGTCGGTTAAGTCCCAGGGTCCTGAAGTTGAGTCCCACGTCGGGCTCCCTTTTCAGCAGGGGTCTGTTTCTCCCTCTGCCTCTGACCCTCCCCCCTGGTCATGCATGCATGCTCTCTCTCTCTCAAATAAACAAATTCTATCTTTAAAAAAATCTTTGATAGGGATTGTGTTGAGTCTGTAGATCTCTTTTAGTAGTAATGTCATCTTAACAATATTAAGTTTTCCAATCCATGAATATGGAATGCCTTTCCCTTTTTATGTCCTCATTATATTCCTTCAGCATTAATTTCTAGTTTTCAGTATACAAGTCTCTCACTTCGTTGGATAAGTTTATTCCTAAGTATTTTATTCTTTTTGATGCTACTGTAAATAATATCAGTTTCTTAATTTCCCTTTTTTAAAATTTTTTTATTGTTATTTTAATCACCACACATTACATCATTAGTTCTTGATGCAGTGTTCCATGATTCATTGTTTGTGCATGACACCCAGTGCTCCACGCAGAATGTGCCCTCTTTAATACCCATCACCAGGCTAACCCATCCCTCCACCCTCCTCCCCTCTAGAACCCTCAGGTTGTTTTTCAGAGTCCATCGTCTCTCAAGGTTCATCTCCCCCTCCGACTTACTCCCCTTCATTCTTCCCCTCCTGCTATCTTATTCCTTTTCTTTTTCTTAACATATGTTGCATTATTTGTTTCAGAAGTACAGATCTGTGATTGAACAGTCTTGCACAATTCACAGCGCTCACCATAGCACATACCTTACCCAATGTCTATCCCCTAGCCACCCCATCCCTCCCACCCCCCACCACTCCAGCAACCCTCACTTTGTTTCCTGAGATTAAGAATTACTCATATCAGTGAGGCCATATGATACATGTCTTTCTCTGATTGACTTATTTCACTCAGCATAACACCCTCCAGTTCCATCCACATCGTTGCAAATGGCAAGATCTCATTACTTTTTATGGATGCATAATATTCCATTGTGTATATATACCACTTCCTCTTTATCCATTCATCTGTCAATGGACATCTTCACTCTTTCCACAGTTTGGCTATTGTGGACATTGCTGCTATAAACATTGGGGGGCATGTACCCCTTCGGATCCCTACATTTGTATCTTTGGGGTAAATACCCAGTAGTGCAATTGCTGGATCGTATGGTAGCTCTATTTTCAACTTTTTGAGGAACCTCCATTCCGTTTTCCACAGTGGCTACACCAGCTTGCATTCCCACCAACAGTGTAGGAGGGTTCCGCTTTCTCCGCATCCCCGCCAACATCTGCGGTTCCTGACTTGTTAATTTTAGCCATTCTGACTGGTGAGAGGTGGTATCTCATTGAGGTTTTGATTTGGATTTCCCTGATGCCGAGCGATATTGAGCACTTTTTCATGTGTCTGTGGCCATTTGGATGTCTTCTTTGGAAAAATGTCTGTTCATGTCTTCTGCCCATTTCTTGATTGCATTATTTGTTCTTTGGGTGTTGAGTTTGATAAGTTCTTTATAGATTTTGGATACTAGCCCTTTATCTGATATGTCATTTGCAAATATTTTCTCCCATTCTGTCGGTTGTCTTTTGGTTTTCTGGACTGTTTCCTTTGCTGTGCAAAAGCTTTTTATCTTGATGAAATCCCAAGAGTTCGTTTTTGCCCTTGCTTCCGTTGCCTTTGGTGATGTTTCTAGGAAGAAGTTGCTGCGGCTGAGGTCGAAGAGGTTGCTACCTGTGTTCTCCTTTAGGATTTTGATGGACTCCTGTCTCACGTTTAGGTCTTTCACCCATTTGGAGTCTATTTTTGTGTGTGGTGTAAGGAAATGGTCCAGTTTCATTCTTCTGCATGTGGCTGTCCAATTTTCCCAACACCATTTGTTGAAGAGACTGTCTTTTTCCCATTGGACATTCTTTCCTGCTTTGTCAAAGATGAGTTGACCATAGATTTGAGGGTCCATTTCTGGGCTATCTATTCTGTTCCATTGACCTATATGTCTGTTTTTGTGCCAGTACCATGCTGTCTTGATGATGACAGCTTTGTAACAGAGCTGGAAGATCGGAATTGTGATGCCGCCAGCTTTGCTTTTCTTTTTCAACATTCCTCTGGCTATTCGGGGTCTCTTCTGGTTCCATACAAATTTTAGGATTATTTGTTCCATTTCTTTGAAAAAAGTGGATGGTATTTTGATGGGGATTGCACTGAATGTGTAGATTGCTCTAGGTAGCATTGACATCTTCACAAGGTTTGTTCTTCCAATCCATGAGCATGGAAGGTTTTTCCATTTCTTTGTGTCTTCTTCAATTTCTTTCATGAGTATTGTATAGTTTTCTGAGTACAGATCCTTTGCCTCTTTGGTTAAATTTATTCCTAGGTATCTTATGGTTTTGGGTGCAATTGTAAATGCGATCGACTCCCTGATTGGTCTCTCTTTTGTCTTATTGTTGGTGTATAGGAATGCCACTGATTTCTGTGCATTGATTTTATATCCTGCTACTTTGCTGAATTCCTGTATGAGTTCTAGCAGTTTGGGGGTGGAGTCTTTTGGGTTTTCCACATACAGTATCATATCATCTGCAAAGAGTGAGAGTTTGACTTCCTCTTTGCCGATTTGGATGCCTTTGATTTCTTTTTGTTGTCTGATTGCTGTGGCTAGGACTTCTAATACTATGTTGAATAGCAGGGGTGATAGTGGAAATCCCTGCCACGTTCCTGACCTTAGGGGAAAAGCTCTCAGCTTTTCCCCCTTGAGAATGATATTTGCTGTGGGTTTTTCATAGATGGCTTTTATAATATTGAGGTATGTACCTTCTATCTCTATATTCTGAAGAGTTTTGATCAGGAAAGGATGCTGTACTTTGTCAAATGCTTTTTCTGCATCTATTGAGAGGATCCTATGATTCTTGTTCTTTCTTTTGTTAATGTATTGTATCACGTTGACTGATTTGCGGATGTTGAACCAGCCTTGCAGCCCAGGGATACATCCCACTTGGTTGTGGTGAATAATCCTTTTAATGTACTGTTGGATCCTCTTGGCTAGTATTTTGGTGAGAATTTTTGCATCCATGTTCATCAAGGATATTGGTCTGTAATTCTCCTTTTGGATGGGGTCTTTGTCTGGTTTTGGGATCAAGGTAATGGTGGCCTCATAAAATGAGTTTGGAAGTTTTCCTTCCATTTCTATTTTTTGGAACAGTTTCAGGAGAATAGGTATTAATTCTTCTTTAGATGTCTGATAGAATTCCCCTGGGAAGCCATCTGGCCCTGGGCTTTTGTTTCTTGGGAGATTTTTGATGACTGCTTCAATTTCCTTAGTGGTTATAGGTCTGTTCAGGTTTTCTATTTCTTCCTGGTTCAATTTTGGTAGTTGATACATCTCTAGGAATGCATCCATTTCTTCCAGGTTATCTAATTTGCTGGCATAGAGTTGCTCATAATATGTTCTTATAATTGTTTGTATTTCTTTGGTGTTGGTTGTGATCTCTCCTCTTTCATTCATGATTTTGTTGATTTGGGTCATTTCTCTTTTCTTTTGGATAAGTTTGGCCAGGGGTTTATCCATCTTGTTAATTCTTTCAAAGAACCAGCTCCTAATTTCTTTGATCTGTTCTACTGTTCTTTTGGTTTCTATTTCATTGATTTCTGCTCTGATCTTTATTATTTCTCTTCTCCTACTGGGTTTAGGCTTTAATTGCTGTTCTTTCTCCAGCTCCTTCAGGTGTAGAGTTAGGTTGTGTATTTGAGACCTTTCTTGTTTCTTGAGAAAGGCTTGTATTCATATATACTTTCCTCTCAGGACTGCCTTTGCTGCATCCCAAAGAGGTTGAATAGTTGTGTTTTCATTTTCATTGGTATCCATGAATTTTTTTAATTCTTCTTTAATTTCCTGGTTCACCCATTCATTCTTTAGTAGGATGCTCTTTAGCCTCCATGTATTTGATTTCTTTCCGACTCTCCTCTTGTGATTGAGTTCTAGTTTCAAATCATTGTGGTCTGAAAACATGCAGGGAATAATCCCAATCTTTTGGTACCAATTGAGACCTGATTTGTGACCTAGGATGTGATCAGTTCTGGAGAATGTTCCATGGGCACTAGAGAAGAATGTGTATTCCCTTGCTTTGGGATGGAATGTTCTGAATATGCCTGTAAAGTCCATTTGGTCCAGTGTGTCATTTAAAGTCTTTATTTCCTTGTTGATCTTTTGCTTAAATGATCTGTCCATTTCAGTCAGGGGGGTGTTAAAGTCCCCCACTATTATTGGATTGTTGTCAATGTGTTTCTTCGCTTTTGTTATTAATTGCCTTATATAATTGGCTGCTCCCATTTAGGGGCATAGATATTTACAATTGTTAGATCTTCTTGTTGGATAGACCCTTTCAGTAGGATATAGTGTCCTTCCTCATCTCTTATTACAGTCTTTGTTTTAAAATCTAATTTGTCTGATATAAGGATTGCCACCCCAGCTTTCTTTTAGTGTCCATTAGCATGGTAAATGGTTTTCCACCCCCTCACTTTCAATGTGGGAGTATCTTTGGGTCTAAAATGAGTCTCTTGCAGACAGCATATGGATGGGTCTTGTTTTTTAATCCAATCTGATAGCCTGTGTCTTTTGATTGGGGCATTTATCCCATTTACATTCAGGGTAACTATTGAAAGGTAGGAATTTAGTGCCATTGTATTGCCTGTAAGGTGACTGTGACTGTATATTGTCTGTGTTCCTTTCTGATCTTTGCTGCTTTTAGGCTCTCTCTTTGCTTAGAGGATCCCTTTCAGTATTTCTTGGAGGGCTGGTTTCGTGTTTGCAAATTCCTTTAGTTTTTGTTTGTTCTGGAAACTTTTTATCTCTCCTTCAATTTTCAATGAGAGCCTAGCTGGATATAATATTCTTGGCTGCATATTTTTCTCGTTTAGTGCTCTGAAGATATCATGCCAGTCCTTTCTGGCCTGCCAGGTCTCTGTGGATAGGTCTATTGCCAATCTAGTATTTCTACCATTGTAGGTTACATATCTCTTCTCCCGAGCTGCTTTCAGGATTTTCTCATTGTGTCTGAGACTCGTATGTTTTACTATTAGATGTTGGGGTGTTGCCCTCTTTTTATTGATTTTGAGAGGGGTTCTCTGTGCCTCCTGGATTTTGATGCCTGTTTCCTTCCTCACATTAGGGAAGTTCTCTGCTATTATTTGCTCCAATATGCCTTCTGCCCCTTTCTCTCTTTCTTCTTCTTCTGGGATCCCAATTATTCTAATGCTGTTTCATCTTATCGTATCACTTATCTCTCGAATTCTGCCCTCGTGCTCCTGTAGTTGTTTCTCTCTCTTTTTCTCAGCCTCTTTATTTTCCATCATTTGGTCTTCTATATCACTGATTCTCTCTTCTGCCTTATTTATCCTAGTAGTTAGTGCCCCCATTTTTTATTGCACCTCATCAATAGCCTTTTTGATTTCGACTTGGTTAGACTGTAGTTCTTTTATTTCTCCAGAAAGGGTTTCTCTAATAACTTCCACGCTTTTCTCAAGCCCAGCTAGTATCTTTAAAGTCATGATTCTGAACTCTAGGTCCGACATCGTACTAATGTCCGTATTGAGTAGGTCCCTGGCTGACTACCTATCTCTTGTTCTTTTTGCTGAGATGATTTTTTTCATCTTGTCATTTTGTCCAGAGGAGAATAGATGAATGAGAGAACAAAATGCTAACCTGTTAAGAACGTCTCCAGCAAATATACTCTATACAAATCAGAAAAGACCTGAAA
>NW_027397081.1:29217400-29237942 GCF_003265705.2 Callorhinus ursinus
TTGATGTAAAGTTAAAAACAGTGATTTGCATAAGACCCTGAGCTCTCAATTACACCAATTACTTTATAATTACAGGCAATGCCATCTTGGGTTTTTCAAAACCTACGTCTATTCTTAAAGAATCTGTCAGAAAGAAGGCTTCTTCTTAGGGAGAGGTTCCAATTAGTATGCATGTTGTATGCAGCAGGAGAGAAAACCTGCTGGAGCTCCAAGGAGGAAAAAAGAGACAGGAGCTCAAAATGCCCCCAGCTTAGCAAACAAGCCTGTTGGAAAATCAAGACCTTCAGAAAATCTAGCCACCCTTGGCTCTGTGGGAGTGTTATGTCAAGGCTAACTCAGCCCGAACCCTCTTGCCCCTGCCTTCACTCCTCCCACCTGTCTGGTGCCCCAGCTGCCACAGATATACTTTTAAGGAGGGTGGAGACAAGTTTAACCTGCTGGACATTAATCTCTTATAGCCACCTTTACAAGCTGCAGGGGAGAAACAAGGGGAATGAGTGTACCTCAAATCCTTCCTGCTGAAATCACTGTCTCTCTTTCTGTTGCTCAGTGCACATGGAACAGCAAAGTGCCACCATCCTCTCTATCCCAGAAGGTATTGCCTCAGAGAACTTCTTGGAATGTGGTGTGGGAGCATGGGAATTTGCAGGAATCAGACCAGCATTTTCATGTCTTCAAGTTCCCTTCTCCAGGGTCTGGTTAATTTCCAAGCCCCAACTGCCCTGCCACCAGGTCAGTGATCAGAGTCTTCAGACACTATTGCTCCAAGCAGTTTGCTCTCATGAGTCCTGATTTACCCCTGGGTTAGTAAGGGAATCTCAGCAAGGTGGAATATCAAAGACCTTAGAGATCCCTGAGGCCAACTCCACATTCTGTGTGAATTAGGGCATTTAGACTCTGTCATTTTGGGGCAGGGTTCACTTTAACACTACTGGTTCAAATGGTGGTGACAACATGTAAAGTCTCTGTGGTACAAAGCAGGCAATCTGAGCCTCACCCCCTATATAAGGAGACGAGCCGCCACCCGACAAGGGTACTTTGTTTTGCTCTGATAGATGCACCTCACCTCCCCTCTGCCTGCCAGTGCAAGCAGGTACGTCTGAGACCCGCCCAAACTTGGTGTTCAATACTAGAACAGGAACCTTGGAAGAGTCTGTCTCTCTGTCTTCCATTCTCTCTAAAAGGAATTGCTGCCTTCCTAAAATTATCAATCTCTAGGCCGAGACTGACTCTTCCAAAGATATCTGGTCCACATCTGAAAAGTCCCATTTCTTCCGATGTCAATGCCACTCTACCACACTGCATTTCTTTAGCAAGAACACCTCCAGTCACAGGTTACTAAGCACCTTCATTTATATTATCTCAGTCTCCAGAGCATATCATTACTGAAAAGGCAGTTTCCACTCTATTCCTCCACTCTCTGCTCTTTCCATTTCTACTCTTTAGAAGACTGCTAAAAAGGAAAAAAAAAGAAAAGAAAAGAAAGAAAGAAAGACAAAAGAAAGGCAACAGGCACGTATTTGGAGAGATTGGAGTTCTGAGTAAGGTAAGCCTCGAGTGGCTCCTCTTATGCAGAAAACAGGGTCAGCAATCTGGCCATAGCTTGCACAGGATCGGCGCCTCTGCTCTCCTCCCACCCCCAAAATTCCAGCCACTTTTCATGAATGGAAAGTCCTCCCTTGCTCGAATCACCAGGAATTTATATTTCTCTTTCTTTGCTTCCATAGCATATGATCCCTCTATTAAAATAGCATTTCTTACCTAGCCCCTTATCATAACCATGTGCTTATGTCTCAACTTCCCTACTAATTTTCTGAGTCCCTCACTACAACTGCCAGGTATAGCATCACTAATTCTGGTATTATCACCCCTGTTTTGCAGATGTGAAAAGTTAACCTCAGAAAGGTTACCCAATTTTTCCAAGACGACATAATGGATTAGGGGCAGGGCAAACACTAGCCTGAAAACAGAATGAAGTAGTCATGGATACCATGGACTCTGGAATCTCTGCCTGGGTTCAAATTCTAGCTCTGTACTTAACAAGCAGTGTGACCTTGATGAGTTTTAACCCCTCTGTGCTTCATTTTCTTCATCTGTAAAATGAAGATAACAGTGCCTACTTCCTAAAGTTGTGAGAATCGAGTCAGTTAATACATGGAAAAAGATTAAAAACACGTCTGGCACATAGAATGCACCCACTGAATCTTAGGTATTTTTGTCCACCTTTCTCCCTGTTCATATCCAGGCACCACAAGCAGCCTTCAAGCCCCAGACTCTGACACCCACAGGCTCTACACGTCACCTTTTCCAACCTAATCCCTCTCCCTCTCCTGATACCCTACTTCTCACCCTCCAGAAGTCAAGGTCAGTCATTTCCTTGCCTTCTCCACCTTGTGCCTCTGAACTAAAATACAGCTCTTCCCTGGGGACACAGCTTCCTCTTCTGTCCTCTCAGAGAGCTCTGTTGGCCTCCGGCCCTCCTGGGATGCATCTGCCTGCTCTTTAGGGCTGTCTCCCCATCTTCCCTGTGCCCTGCTTGCGTGGGATCTCATGTCACCTGACAAAACCACCTGCTTCCCATCTTTGTCACAGTTACCTCATGCCTCTTTTACCTTGAAGAATTTAGCTCCTGATAGTACCTTTCTCTGACATTCTTCTTTTCTTCACTTTGCTGATTTAATAAACAAATACTCATGCTTCAGATACCCCAACCTCCACTGCTCCACGCAGCTTTTCCTCTTTCCTACTTCATCCAATCACCCTTGATCTTGTCATTACCAAGAACCCCAGTCTCCCCATACGCCTAACTTCAGATGTCCTGCATTCTGACCACCACTTCCTAAAATTGCAAGTCCGTTTGCCCAATTCCAGAGATTATCCTACCCCTCCACCCCCAGAATTTTTGATGCATTAATTTTCCAGCCTGTCCCCATCCCTAACTTCCCACACTGCTGAGGCAAATGCCGTGTCAGGCTTTATGCTCGACCCTTCAGTGCTCTTGCCCTCCCCCTCTCTACTACCACCTACTCTCTTGCTCTCAGCTAAACCCCCATCCCATTTGTCCAACCAAACTGGACCGCACCCGCACTGAATATGTTGAAGAAAAGCGCCCAACTGTGCTGGCAACCAAGAGGGCCTAGGGTCCTGGACTAGCATTCATAGCTATGGTATACTAGTGTACTCTCCTGCTTTGTTATATGGATTTGTCATGCATTCTCGTCTTTAATGGTGAACAGCACCTTACCAGTCCTCACTCTTAGCAATGACCTTGTTTCTATATGATTAAGAAAATTGAAAAACTATGAAAAGAACAGCCACAGGCTTCCACCACCCATCTATCCACCTTCCAGCATTTGTGCATGTAACCTTTCCTTCTCCCCTCATGTCATGAGTGACTGTGCTCCTGTCTAAGGCCAGCCTTCCACGGGCCCATTTTATCCCATTCCTCCTCATCTATTCAAGGATGGTGCTCTAGCAATTTCCCCCCTCTTTCTCTCGCAACCTCAATTTTTCTCACTCTCCTGGATTTTTTCCATCAACACACAAACATGTAGTTCTTTTTCCTATTTAAAAAAACCTCTCAACCATGCTTCCTCCTCTGGCTATTCTCCATTTCTCTTTCCCTAGAGCAAAGTTCCTTGAAAAGCTTGTCTGTGCCTATTGTCAAATGTGCACCTCCTCCCGTTCTATCTTGAAATCATTCTACTTCCATTTCCTCTCCTACCTTTCCAACAACGCTTATTTTGTTTTAATTTTTTTAAGGATTTTATTTATTCATTTGAGACACAGAGATACAGAGAGAGAGAAGAGAAAGCATGAGCAGGGAGAGAGGCAGAGGGAGAGGGAGAAGCAGGCTCCCCACTGAGCCAGGAGCCCGATGTGGGGCTTGATCCCAGGACCCTGGATCATGACCTGAGCCGAAGGCAGACGCTTAACCATCTGAGCCACCCAGGCGCCCCTCCAACAACGCTTAGTAAGGCTATTAGTGTCATCTATTGCTAAAGCCTATGTCAATTTTCAGTCCTTATTTTCTTAATTATCAGTAGTATTTTGCACTGTTGATCACTTTGTCCTCCTTAGACACCTTTCTTAGCATGGCTCCATGGATCACACACCTACCTGGTTTCCAACAATGTTCTGATGATCCCTTGTCAGTTTCTGTCTTTGGTTCTACCTTGCTTCACCTCTAAACTCTAGAGTGCCCCAGGGTTCAGACTTTAGATGTCTTCTCTAGCTACTCCCACTGCCTCGGTTTGGTCATCCAGTCTCTGGTTTTCAATATCATCTCTGTGCTAATGACTCCAGATTTGTATCTCTAGCCCTGAACTAGGCTCCATACTCAACTCATTTATCACACTGCCTGGTAAATAGTCCCATAAGGATGTCTAACAGATATTTAACATCTAATATGCTTACAATCATGCTCTCAATGTTCAAACTGTTCTTCCCATTTCTTCTCAGTATCAGTTAATACAACTTCATCCTTTCAATTGCAAGGCTAAAAACACTGGAGTCACCCTTGATATTTCCCTCTTCCTCATCCCACATCCAATCCTTTAGTAAATACAGTCAGCATCCCCTTGCATGTACAGAGAATCTGTCCACTCTGGACTCCCCTTCCACCATGCTACTGCAGGCCCCATGATCCAACTACACTGGATTACGGAAAGACCTACTTCCTGCTCTTCCCTTGTCACTCCACAGTCTGTCCTCAGTACAGCTATCAGAGCAACATTAAAGGGGCCAGATCATTTTAGCTCTCTGCTGAAATCCTCCACTGAGCTCCGGCTCAGTCCAGGTGACCTCACAAGGCCTTGCTCTGACTTGCCAGGCCCACATGGTCTGCCCTCCCCCTACCTCTGCGACATCCCTGTTGTCAGTTCTGCTCACTCTGCTCTGGTCACACTGGCCACTTTACTGCTCCTGGGTCAGCATGGGCATTCTCTTACCTTCAGACCTACGCACCCACTGTTCCCCTTTGCCTGGAAGTCTTTCCTCCAAAACCTGCTCAGTTCTTTGAAGTCTTTGCTTAAATTTCATCATCAGTAAGAATCTCTGGACATCCTATTTAAAACTTCAACTCTCTTTGTATTCCCCTTGTCTATTTTCTCCTAAACACTGCTCCCTTTCTAGCATAATATATATTTTATTTATCTATTATTGTCTTCCAGACTATGTCCTGTGAGGGAGAGGAGTTTTGTCTGTTTTGTTTCCTGCCTGATACATAATAGGTGCACAGTGAGCAGTGGCTAAATAAATAACAGATAGCCATTATTATCTGTCTGATATCAGTACAAGCAGACTAGAGTTCTTGATTTACAGCACTACCAGCCCTCAACACACACACACACACACACACACACACGCACACACTCCTGACTTATTGCCCAGTATTCTTCAATCAAATTAGGAAGATGGGATTCATCCTCAGTACCCCCCCTTCCCCATGCCCCACCCCCAATCCAACCCACAACAGGCCTGGCTACTCAATCTTCAACATGCACCCCAACTACAGTTCCTGAATGCATCCTTTGCTCCTCTCTACCCCACCTCCCTCTAGCCTGCTGAAATGGCTCTTCACTGCCTCTCTTGGGCGCCCCTTGTACATTCTCCCACCTCACTCCTCTCGCAACTTTGGCCTCCATCCATCCCTACCCAGCTTCTCCAGCATGTGTGCATGCCTTTCCCCTGAAGGCATGGTGGGCTTTTCCCCCTCATGTCTCAGTTAAATCTCTTCAGTGACCACCCAGACCACCCTGTCTAACGTGGCTCCCACCCCCTCACCCATACACTCCCTCCCACTATTCCCTTCACGTAGATTATTTCTCTCCAAACACTTATCAAATTGCAATTACCTTATTTCTTAATATGCATGTTTCTTTTCTATCCTCATTGAAAGTGTGACATCCTTAAAGGCAGAGAAAGAATAAGGAATAAGCAAATAGTAGACCCCAAAATGCATGAAGGGATACGTGAAAGCAAGTTTAGATCCACTGCAGTCTCTGAAGCCATCAACTCTCTCTCTCTGCCCCTAGGAACAGGTGTTGTACAGAAGCAGTGATGGGGACCAAATAAGACCTAAAACATCTGGCTGCCAAAGCTGAGTGATCTTGTTTCAGCTCTTCTTAGCCCATCATTGGTCTTTCTCAGGAGCAATTTCTCTATCTCAGTTTTGTGGGAGTGAGGGGACTCCTCTCCATCAGGCAGCATCATCTCAGACAATATTATTTGAAAGGGCTTAAGAAGCAAGAAATAACTCATCCCAAAATAACCCTTACTTGGCTTCCAGCTGCTCTGAACAGCTGGATGCTTTTTCTGAGCCAGATAGCTTCTGTTGGGAAGCTAATAAGATGGGGAGAAACCAAACACATTGAGATATGCTAAATGGGGTCATTGTCGTTAATTCCCTTAGGAAGATAAATGCCACTGGCTTTCTCCATGCAGATTTTCAGCAAAGAGTTCTAAACTCTGTGTTTAGCATTGGGCCGGCTATGATCAAAGAATCATGAGTACCCATTGTCATGAAACTTATAAACCAGATGTGCCAAGAAAAATGGCACACATTAGATAATTAGCAAACAATATGGTGGAACATAATTAAGCACTAACTAGTGTCATTCAGGTTCAGAGAGGATTGAGGGCTAGAGTCTTTGAAAATGGCTTCTTGGAGGAGTTTCAAGATACGTTTTGAAGGGTATGGAAAGTTGAAGTAAAGGAAAGCCTTCCAGAGGGGAAAACAATTGCACAGTCTCAGGTGCATGTCCATGCACCTGGGGTGGTACAACTCGCCTGATCAGATTTAAGACTGTCTGGAAGGGAGGTTCTAGAACCCAGATATCTGGGTAGGTCTCAAGTTTACCTCTTACACAGCATTAGCACAAAAGCCCTTAACCTCTTGCAGTCTTTTGCCTCACCTGCCAAATAGAAGAAATACTACCTGTAGTCCTTCCTTTTGTACCTCAGAGAGCCCTAGTGGGCTCAGAGAAAGGGCTGGTGTCAAAGGGCTGTGCCCACAGTGGACACACAGGATGTGAGGCAGCTGTGGGCATGGGGCCAGCCCACCCACAGCTTGAAAGCCAAACTGAGATTTAGAACATTTGCCTTGGGAAACCAGGGAAGGCTTCTCAGCTTAGATGTAACCGGACGTATACTTTGCGGAAACACATTTCTTTTTTCATGTTGAATATAAGATGGCTGGTGAGCCAGGGCCACATGCTAGCAAGCAACAGTAGCTTCCTGCTCGACAAGGAGAGATTTTATAAAGGGCAACACCCCAGGATTGAAAAGGCATCTGGTGCTCTTTCAGGAAAACTATTATGCCCTAAAGTTACATTTTTTTTCTGCTCCCTGGCTTTCTTATACTGTTGTCTCTGGGAACAAGAGTTTGGCAACTTTCTGTGGTAAGGCTTTGTTCCCTCCTAAATACCGCCATCTGTATTTAGAGTATAAGCAAACCACCAGTTGGTTTGGCATTTTGTTAGCCTCCAAGCAGGAAGACATGACCTTCTAGGAATGAGGCGAGCTGCAGTCTGGAGCAGGTGGGGTTAACAAGGGATATAGCTAGCCAGAGCCAGCAGAGCAATGGTAATCTGCCAAACACCCCAGCTCTCCCCCCTTTTCTGGCTCTGCTCCTTGAGTCCCACAGGAGACTTTGCCCTGACACAGAATGCTGTGTCATGGGTCCCAGCACTGTGTTTCTTAGCTCCTCCCCTGCTCTCTGAAATGCCATATGCAGCCTCCTTAGTGAACAGAGGGCCAAATTTGGAGACAAGTGAATCTGAGGTCAGGGCCTGGTGCTGCCCGGGTGGCAGCTAATTGTCCTGAACTAGTCATCATACACCCCCATCGTGGGACCAAATTTACCCCCTCTCTAACAGGAGAGAATGGTCTACTTCAGCATATCCCAAATTTAACTAATTACCAGAATCACCTGTGACACTTGTCTAAATGCAGGTTCATTATGGGAAATTCTCATTCAGTCTGTCTTGGGTATCAGCTCATGACCTGTATTTTTAACATGCGCCCAGTGTGAATCACAATGTTAGAACCACTGGGTCTCTGAGACCCCATATGCCCCGGTGTTCTCTGACCCTCTGGGTTTTTTTTGTTTTGTTTTGCGGGCAGTGGGGGGGGGGGGCAGTAGCGGGGAGCAAAGGAAGAGGGAGAGAGAATCCCAAGCAGACTCCATGCTCAGTGCAGAGCCTAATGTGCAGGGCTCGATCTCACAACCTTGCGATCATGACCTGAGCAAAAGTCAAGAGTCAGGTGCTCAACCAACTGAGCCACCCAGGCACCCCATCTGACCCTCTGGTTTGATACAACAGCCTATGTGGAATGAAGAAGAAGGTAAAGAAGGCTGTTTCTGCTGTAAAGACCCCCTGGGCATTTTCCCACCACTTTTGCCAAGCAGAATTAATTGATTCCTGTCTGCCTTTAAGCATGTGCCTGGTATTGGAGCTAGCTGCCCTCTCATCTCTCTCTTATGTCTATGAGCAATTTGAGGGCAGAGGACATGTCTTATTCATGTGTCCATCCACAGCACCAACTCAATGTCTGGCATGGAGTAGATATACCACTGAATCTTGAATGTTCTATAGGTCTGTGGTCTTCCTGTTCTTTCTACCTCCTGCTGTGACCCAGGAGACACTTGAATTAGGGTCAGAATTGGCAAGCCAAATGTCTACAATTTCAACCTTTGGCATCTGTCTGGGGCCCAAGGCACCCTAGTATCATCAAGTGCAGCATGGTCCCTAGAGACTTAGCTGCTTTCTCCCCTCCCCTCTCAACCCTGGCCCAGCCTGGACCTCCGTGATGGGGACAAGTTGGACAAAGCAGGGGGCCTCTGGTCTACAGTTCCGATTCAACCCACCACCATTCTGAGGCATGTGAGGGAAAGAAAACTGGCCTCCTCCCCGCAAAGACCAGCATTGCAGCCCCTCAGCCACAGGCCTCTGCTCTGCATCTTGCTTGTCTTTTCTAGCTCAGCCTAGCCCAGTGCCCTCCTCCCTAGCCAGCACGCCTCCTGAGGGAGAAGTGTGTTTAAGATTCCCTGCACGGGATGTAAGAGGTGATTCCAAGCATCTTGCTGCAGAGTGAACTAATCCTACCAGGTTAATTCTCCCCTCAGTTCATTCCATCTTATTAGAGCCGGCAGGCACCCCGTGATGCTTCATTACCTGTACCACTCTAAGGCAAAGCTCTCTTTTAATGAGCTGAGCAATGTGGGGAGCCCCATGCTAAGCACTTGTCCTGAAAAGGGGGAAGCCCTGAACCCCCCAGACCTGATCACCGGACAAAGCTGTTGAAAAGAGAAATGGATCCCACCCTTTGCCCACCTAATCCAACTGTCGCCTCAACCATTATATCCTGTTTTCTAAGGGAGAAAGTGCCATTTCCTCCCAGAGGTCTCATTGCGGATACCTTCGAAACTAGTCCCAAGAGGAAGGAAAACAATGGAGTTTTGCGTTGGCAAGTGGAGAGGGAGGGCATGCGCATGAGTGGGGCTGAACCTGCGCCTGAGTGTGCGGGCAGGCCTGGGAGCATGGGCTGCACTCAGGTGAGGGTGTGGTGGCAAGCCCAGGACCAGGAGGCAGCTCCAGCACTGTGCATCTTCATCCTTAAAGAGCTCTGGCCTTCCCAGCGAGCCAGCTGGCTGTGTGAAGGAGATCTCTGCTAATTAATCAAGTCCTCACCACCTCGATGAGTGAGGACTCCCACTGGAAGATAAATTACTGCCACAGCTAGCAGAGGGCAGCCGACTGGGCACGGCGGGCCAGGATTAGGCGGGGGTCCATCAGGAGGGTACCATTATTTCATTATTTCACCAGCACACTATGCCTCCATTCCCAGAAACCTGGGCTTCCAGAGCACCCTTGCTTGCTCGCACTCTCCTGCTTTGTCTGACCTGCATTTTATGCTCCCCATCTCTCTGTTCTCAGGCTCCCTATGCTTGCTGGGCAGCATTTAATTTGCCACATTTCCTGTGCTCAGCTTCATGAGCTTATCTCTGTGCACATTTCTGCCTTTTACTGTATTTCTCAATTTTCATTGTCCAAAGTGCAGAGGGAAAAAAGAAAGTGACCAAAGGGAGACTCTGTGTGTGTTGGTGGGGCCAGCTCCTCTGAGGGAAAGGCCTTTGCATGCATTGCATAGAAGGAAAATCTTGGGGAGAGTGGACAGAGAGAAAAAAATAGCTCACTGAATACTCTGTTTCCAGAATAAAAGGGTCATGGACAGAACAAGCCCTGTGAGGCAAGTAACTTTGCAGAAGGAAACTGAAGTAAAAATACTCCTGAAAAACAAAACCAAATGGTCTCTGGGCACCTGCCAGGTAATCAAAAAGAGTATGGGCGCATCTCAGGGATATTGCAGGTTCAGTTCCAGACCACTGCAATAAAGTGAATATCACAATAAAGCAAGTCAAATGAATTTTTTGGTTTCCCAATGCATATAAAAGCTATGTTTACACTATTGCCTAATAAGTGTGCACTAGCATTATGTCTAAAGAAACAATGTACAAACCTTAATTAAAAGGTACTTTATTGCTAAAATTGCTAACCATCATCTGAGCTTTCAGTGAGTCATAATCACTGATCACAGACCACCATAAAAATGTAATAATAATCAAAAGTTTGAAATATTGCAAGAGTTACCGAAATGTGACACAGAGATACAAAGGAAGCAAGTACTGTTGGAAAAAAAAAAAAAAAAATGTCTCTGATAGACTTGCTTGATGCAGGGTTGCCACAAACCTGCACTTTGTAAAAAACACACTACCTGCGAAGCTCAATAAGGTGAAGTGCAATAAGACAAGGTTATGCCTGTAGTGAGCTTCTAAGACTGTTTTACCATATCTGCTAGTTCTCCATCCTGTCACTGTACCACCACACCCCAACTTCTACATAGGTTCTAATCTCTCTTTGTCCTTTGGCTACTGCTAAAGATGCCTGGATAGTGTGCCTACCAGAAAGGGGCCAGTCTCCAGGCAAGCTATAGAATTTTTCAGTGCCTCAGTTTCTCTTTCTATAAAAGGGATAGTCTAGTAATGTCCCCATCTACATCAAGAGAATTGAGAGGATAATAGTCTTTTGATGTGAAAATACTTTGAACTAGTTGGTCATAGAGCACTATTCCAACAAAGGAGTTGAGTGATTTTTGCCACCTTTAGGAGAAACAAGCGTGAAGAGTTTTGGGAAAGTCGGTGGAGAAAATACTTAGGTTTTGAACTTGCACAGTTTCCACCAAGAGGGAAACACTGAAATCTCTGTCCAGTTGACCATCAGCCCGCAATCTTGTTCTTCAACCCTCTCCATCCCTCAAAGCCCCATGTTATCCATGCTTCTCACAACTTGTGCCTTCTCCTGGCTCAAGACAGTGCTACTTAAGACATCAGATTCTCCTTTTTCTCTTCCCTATGGCCTCCTGGCCTCCACTTCAGGCTCCACATCAGAAGGGATGGTTAATGGAAAGGCCATGGAGGCAATGCATTACTAGATTAAATTCTATAAAAAGCAGCACCTGCAAGGTTGAAGAATCCTGGTCAGCATCTGTGCTGCACCTGGTCTCCTATAGGGTTTCTGCTGGTGTGAGAAATGGCCCAGACAGAGGACACAGAGCAGTTTTTCGAGTCATCAAATCACAGGGGATTTGAGCTGGATGGGGCTTTGGGGGCCATGTGGCCCATTCCCCTAACTAGCTCAAATCCACCTACAATACAGCAGAGACATGGTCATCCAAACTCCCGATGGAACTCTTCTACTGTGGGAGACCTCACTTCTCCACAAAGTGTTCTACTCCATGATTGTTACTTGTCAGAAAAATAAGCTCAAGCCTCCCCCACTTTAACTGTTATCGGCACCAGCCCCATTCATTCAATCTTCATTCGCTCAGCAAATATGTGCACATCACCTACCATGTGCCAGACAAGGGTCTACAATGTCAGAGATGCCATGGTGAACAAGACACACTGATTCCCATCCTTGCAGAATGCATAGACGCACACCAGCAAACAGGCACTCACAGTCTAGTGCTGCAAAAGAAAAAGTACAGGAACCTTTGGGGACAAACAGGAGAGATGCCAGCCAAGATATTTTTGTGGGTTATGAAGATGCAGATCAGGAAAGGTTTTCTGGGAAGAACAACATCCAAGCGGAAACCTGATTTTAGAGTTAGCAGGCCAAAGGAGGAATAAGGGGTAGCAATGAGGTGGGGGAAGTCAGGACAAGAACTGGGCCATGGGACTTGTAGGCAAGCTGTAGAGATGATCCAAAAATGAACTAGGGTGGTGACAGCCAGGGTGGAGACATTCCATGAGCTGTTGAGCCCTTACAGCCAGCTCCCAAATTTTGTTCCTGGCCTGGGTCCTAAGCCTTCCTTATCCTACCTCAATTGCAGCTTCTCTGCATATCCATGACCTTCCCCACAGCTCTGGCCCAGGGCCTCACACCCTGTCTCAGCAGACTCTTGGGCTGCTCCTCAGTTCTGGCTTGACAGCTTCTTCATGCTATTTGCTCTTCTCTATCAGATCACAGTTCTCAGGGACTCCAAAGCACCCAAACATCCCTCCCCAGGGCCGGCCCATGGAGGGTTCTCAAGCACATCAGAAGTGGGTCAAAAATTGTGTCCCATTGGCCCTGGTCTTCCCAGTGGCAGGCATGGAGACTAGGTCCTGCTCTGCTATGAGAGCTTCTGAGATGTTTCAAAGCCGGTCTCATGACTCCCCCCAGGGCTCCTTTTCCCCAAATTAAGCATCCCTGTCTCCTCATCTCAAATTACCACTTCTCCATGATGGTTAATAATTCTCTGGATGAGATTTCAAACCAGAACTATCGTTTTTATAAGCAAAATGTTGTATAGCCACAAAGTAAAATATTATTCAGCCATAAAAGGGATTGAAGCACTGATTCATGCTACACTGTGGATAAACCCTGATGACATTGTGCTGGGGGAAAGAAGTCAGATACAAAAGGCCACATATTGTATGGTTTTACTTATATGGAATACCCAGAATGGGCAAATTCATAGATACAGAAGGTAGATTACTGGTTGCCAGGGGCTGGGGTGAGAGCAGGGACTGGGGAGTGACTGCTAATGGGAATGGGTTTCAGTTTGGGGTGATGGAAATGTTCTGGAACTAGACTGTGCTGATGGTTGCACAACATTATAAATGTACTTAATGCTACTGAATTTAATATGGTTAAATTTTATGTTATGTGTATTTCACCACAATTTAAACCCCCCCCCAAAAAAAACCCTACCATTTATATAATTCTCTGCACCTTATAAGGCATTTTCATATAAGGTACTACTTGCCATCCACTCCCCCCTTCTGCCTGGTTATCATTCCCCTTTCACAAATGAGGGAGGTAAAGCGCTGCCTGCCTTGGAGTCACAAGCAGGACCTGGGGATGAGCTCTTGGTCTTCTCACCCAGGGTCCATATTCTTGCCACTGCACATCCACACTGAGGCCAGGACGTGTGCTGCTTGGTCAGCACACAAGGAACAAAGCTACGGACACATGCTCTTACTAACAAAGGTTAAATGAAGCGGGGTTAACAGTGTGGTGTGCTGGTGAAGAATTCCATTTTATCCCCTTTGCAATGGTGGTGTACAAGCAGGAAGTCTGGAATGGGAAAGGAGACAAACTGCTTACTTGAGAAGTAGAACAGAAGAAAAAACACCACATCACCTTCTCCCTATATTCACACCTCAGCCTGGAGCCAATGGAGGAGACAGTTTCCTTTCTATAGTGAGGAACATCCTGCTAAAAAAGACAGGCATAGAAAAACAGGTTGAGGGAGGGGCAGGAGGTGATTAGCCAGGACTTGGGTAAGGACACTCAGGAAGAGACAGGAAGGGTAGGGAAACCTGTGGAAAGCAGGGGGAGGCATAACGTGGGAGGGAGGGCAAGGGAGGAGATGTATTTCAGTGGAAGCGGCCCCCACTAGAGCCCTATGGATGAGCAGGCTAGAAAAGGATATTACCCAGGAACAATTTCCCTTGTCCCCAAATCCGAGGGAGCTGCATTGTATGGAACTGGAACTCACTCTGACGAGTGTCCTTTAGGGCCTGACAGGCTACAAAAAGCTCCTAAGATCAGCCAGAACAGAGATAAGTGAGGGGGTAGAGAGAGAAAACTGAGCCAGGGCAGGGCTGATAGCTGCGCTGGACAGAGCTTAGCAGGCCATGAAGCATGGCCATGTGCCACGGGAGCACTGGAGGGCTGGAAGGGAGCAGAGCTGCTCAGGAGTCACCCCACATTCAGTCCTGGGAGGGCAGCCAGGTCCATGCCCCTCAAGGACACACAGAAGTGTGTCAGGGAAGAAAAACAACATGGAGACCCAAGTCTTCAAGAGTCACGTTATCAGTCTCCATATAACATGACAAAATAATCAGCTAAGCACTTGCAAATGTTATCTGATTTATTCTTTATAAGAACAGGTCAGAACACCAAGGCTTAGGATGCATAAAGAGATTTGTTCATGTGTACACCGCTAAGGCACAGAGCTGTGAACCCTGGTTAGTCACATCGGGATCCCTGCCCTGGCCCCTGTAGTTTGAATTCAGGTCTTTGGGTCAAAGACAAGGAGGACTGGAGTGAGCTATAGGCAAGTTTACGCTCACTGGCTTGGGAGACTGGGCAGACGACATGAAGGCACAGAGCCGGGAGTACAGATCATTGTAGCTGTGGGAGGTAGGAGCCAAGGAGAGCATTTGTCTACCACTGGCAAGCACAGTCACATGCACCCATGGGCACAAAGCGTGACACAGAAGCCAGCTCTCTGAGCACACTCCCTCCAGAACAACTGCTCAGAACTGCTGGATTCTCCACTTCCACCTTAGCTGGGGAGACCTGTCTTCCGTGTGGGGCCTTTTCCAATAGCTGTGGGCTTACCTCTCAGGACACCTGTCTCCGAACTAAGGAGACCTGATCCACAGGTCCCATCTCACAGATGGGGAAATGGCTGCAGAGTTAAGACACCCAAGGCCACACAGCTGATAAGGACAGAATCAAAACTTAGACGTAGGGCTTCTGACTCTCTTTCATCCATGCATTCCCCACGCACAATGCTGCCTGCAGATCTCCCACTGAGATCATTCTTGAACGCTCATCAGGGACATTCCCAAGGACCAGACACAAAGCAAGACTGTTGCACACAACCCACAAGCACCAGCACTTCGGCTGTCTGTGTGCCGTGGTGTTGGTGGAGGTCCACTAGCAAGTCTGCTGCCTCTAATTCACAGCCAGAGTCCCCAGTTCCCTGGGCCTGGTGCCACCACCAGCATGATGTTTTGAAAACCAGCTTATGAAAGAAGCTACCCAACAGGAGCCACTCATGTCTCTACTCCAAATTTAGGGATTGTGTGGGTTTGCAACCATAAGCTGTGGTTCAAAAGCCTAAGTCACAGATTTTTTTTTTAATTTTGTTTATTTTTAAGTCATCTCCATACTCAATGTGGGGCTCAAACTCACCACCCAAGATCAAGAGTCATGTGCTCTAATGACTGAGCCAGCCAGGTGCCCCAAAAGTCTAAGTTACAGATTTTGATACAGAATGCAATGCCAATTGTCCAGATTTTTTTTTTTACCTTGGATAGCCTCCCTAGCACAGTGAAGACGTCTGTGTCAGGGCTGTCTTGTCAGCTGCTGTGCTGCAGAAAACACTGCCCTCAATCCTAGAACATCTCCCTCTATCTAGATATATCAAGAAGGCATTCAACCACTTTGTGCCTCACTTTTCCCATCTGTAAAATGGATAGGAGGAACCAGATATGCATCCCACAAACTCCTCCTCTGCTGCTCTCTAGATATGTGGATATGTGGTCCTCATCAAAATACTTAGCCTCCCAGAGCCTACTCATAAAATGGGGTATATAGTCATCATGTTTTTTTACTTTTGTGTCTGCCCAGCATTGATCTTCCCTTATTCTAGAAACATCATCTTTGCTTTCCTTTGGGGTCTGATGAGCCAGTTCCTTCCAGGGGGTATGGGGCTTGTCTTGTGACCCAGGTCTGACCAATAAATATATTCCATCCCTCTGGCCACAGTGATCCATTCAGAGACAGGCCACATGCATGGAGCTCAGTTCCAGGATGTTTGTAGGAAATGTTGAGGAGAGGTCCTCTCTCTGCTGGGATCATTTGCAATAAGGATGTCTGGGGCCACTCTAAGGAAAGAACTCATCTGAGCGTGAAGCCAACATAGAGGAACCCAGAGCCACAATGGGAAAGGAAAGGGACAGAGGAAGGACGAGACAGAAGAGAAAGACAGACAGACCACATCCCAGTGACTGTGTTTGAGGCCCTGGAACCAGCTGTGTTTGAAGCCAGTCCTAACTCCTCCACTTTGTGTTTACCTAAATGAATCAAATCAGGTTTTTAACACTAAAATAGAAGTGGTCCCTGTATAATAGTTCTGCTGTGAGGCTTGGTTAAGATAATATAAGTGAAGCACTTAGCCCAGTGCCTGGCACATAGTAAGCTCTCAATAAATAATGATAGCTGTTATGGGGAGCAAATGAGATGATGGATGTAAAAACACACAGAAAGGCATAAAGTGTTATATAAAAGTAAGGTACCTATTATATGCTTTCCTGTTCTCCAATGATCTATACCTCCCATTGCGGCTTTATCGCCCACTCTCTTATTCTCTAAATATTTCATGTGCCCAATTAGACTGTGAGCACTTCATGGTAGGGACTAAGGTTCATATTCTGTTTTAGCCATCACAGGATAATGTGGTTGTCAAGGACACTACGGCATAGCAAGGTGGTTAATATCACAGGCTTTAGTGCCCAAACACCTGGCTTCAAATGCTGGCTCTGCCCCTTAACTGGCTGAATAACTACAGGGAGCTGAGTTCACCCCTCCACGTCCCAGTTTTCTGTTACGTAAACTGGGGCCAGTATTGGTACCTACCTCATTTAGTTGTTATGAAGATTAAATTTATTAATAGTTGTAAAGCCTGTGTAACAGTGCCTGGCCCATAGTGAGCCCCATGAATGTGTCTAAGTAAACACTTCCCAATTATTTTATTATTGTAATTCAGAAGCATTTACTGAACGCTTAAAGGATATACAACCCTTTCCTTAATACTGTAATGAAAACAAGCCCCGGTCTTTAAAATAATAACAGCTATCATTTTTAGGGGCATACCCTCTGCCTTCATTTTTATTTCTCATGTTCTAATCATGTATTTTAAAGCTGGAATGAGCCAAAAGAGACTTCTCACTTTGCAGATGAGAAAAGAGAGTCCAGAAAGACTACACGATTTATCCAAATTGGCACAGCTTACTAGAAACAGAGCAAGGAGGTGAATCCAGGTCCCCCAATTTCAGACCCATCATGCCCTCCTCACTACACCAGACTGCCTAAGGACATGGTACACAAGCATATGACCAAGACTTGTGAAACAAACAACTGCAGCCTCACAGAGACTCCTTCCTTCCTTTAACAAACATTTATTTAGCACTGAAGTATGTACAACTGCCAAGAAATTAGGGAAATGGAGTAGAGTGAAGCAGAACCACTCCCCACCCTGTTTTCTTGTCAAACAGGTAGTGTAGTTATCTTTCTCATTCATTTGGCAATTGATGATTTGGCATTGATGATTTGTCAAGCGCTAGGGACAGATAGAGTGTCAACAAAAGGAGATAGTCCTTGCCCCCATAGAGCTTAAAGTATCGTGAGTTTGGCTACACTCTAAGTGCTCAGTGTTATTCACTGAATCAATGAATGAATAATTAAAGTGCCAAAGACTCAGTGGATGGATGGATGGATGGATGGATGGATGGATGGATGGATGGATGGATTGCAGATGGGTGAGTGAGTGGGTGGATGGACAAAAGATGGATGAATGGATGGATGGATGATTGGATGGATGGACCGATGGATGGATGGACAGGCTTTTCAAAAACCCACATGTCTGGGTGCCTGGGTGGCTCAGTTGGTTAAGCGACTGCCTTCGGCTCAGGTCGTGATCCTGGAGTCCCGGGATCAAGTCCCACATTGGGCTCCCTGCTCAGCGGGGAGTCTGCTTCTCCCTCTGACCCTCCCCGCCTCTCATATACACTCTCTCTCTCATTCTCGCTCTCTCAAATAAATAAATCTTAAAAAAAAAAAAAAACCCACATGTCTGAGCTTTGTTCATAGGACATTGCACAATTGTCTTCCCTTGATTTTTCCTCAAAGGATTTGACAGGTAGCATGAGAGATGGAATCAGGAACCCCAACACCCTAACCTTATGGATGAGAAAAGGGGCACTTGGAGAGACAGATGTCACGTATAAGTTTGATTCTCCCACCACCTTTAGAAACAGAGCGACCCAGTGGCATAAGATTCCTAGTCCTGGAATGGGATCATATCCTAGGAGAGTTCGGTTTCATCCCCAGAGCTCCTCCTTGACACAAAGAAGCCCTGCTTCAGGAAGGCCCCCTGCAGATTGTGCTTATCCTAGACAGTTGATAAGGCCTTTATCCCATCAAGAAAGAGTAAGTCCTGCCTAAAGGCTCACAGATCATCAGATGGGCCTGAGAGCCACAATTTGTAAGGCTGCTACTAAAGTCCACCTGCTTGCAACAAAGGTTTTTTTCTCTTCCTGTAATTTCTGCTCAGTTCTTGAGGGAAAACATCGGTGGTTCTTATCCTACTGCTGGTTGTGTTCTATTCGTCTTCCCTCTAATGCCAGTCCAATCGTGGTCAGGCAAGTGTGCCATGGCTCAACAGTGTGTGGCTCTGGTTTCCTCTTTCTTTCCAGTTGCACTCTGCCCCTTTGCTAGTCCTATCCCTCTCTGGCCCAGTTGTATTCTCTGTTGCTTCTTGCCCACTTAGTATGTTAAGTCAGGAAGCATCTATTCTAACCCAAAAGTACTAGAACTATTTTTCTAATTTCCTAGACTATACTGAAACCTCAATACCTCTAGCACCCATACCTGGACATACCACTAAAGCGACCTTCACTGCTGTTGAAAAGTATATTAGTCTTTTTGGTTTTCAATGTGATCATTTCGTGAGCAAAAGAATTCCAAACTTGCCACAATAACCACAATCAAACAGGAAGTAGAGCATCCAAGCCTTGAAATTTTATTGCAAACCACCAAGGCTAGTGTAGGTTTCCTGGATTCAATTTAACTGCTGGAAGGCAACGAAATTCCTTATACTCCCCCTGCAAAAGCAAAACATCAAATGACACAGGTTAAGAAATGCAAACCTAGCCACCTGCTGGGCTCTTCAAATATTTCTAACGATTTTTCTGATGCTTTGAACTGATTTAACCCAAAGTGCATTTGGCCCCTAAACAGTTATTCCTTTGATTTTTAAACTAGGGTATAATTTAATTCAGAGGCCCAGCTCTCCTATACTTCTGAGTACAAGGTTGGAAGCCACAAGCCTCTGAATCCAGTGGCACTTTTTTCCTTAGGGCAAAAAATTATGGTTTATTTCTGTCCAAAGAACATGACCTTAGGGAGGAAAATGAGCAAAACTGCAAAGCCCAGGGACAAAAGGAAATGAGGCTGAATCTGAGGAAACCAGGTATGGTTTGTGGAGATGACTGACCACCAAACAAAAAATGTGTCCCACTCTAATCCCCTGGTCTCTTGCCTTCTTCAAGATCTTCCTGTTCTTGGAAGGGATGGGTAGCCTTGGAGATTAGCCCACCCTCCTGCAATTCTTTTCATATCGGAACCAGAAGATAAGCTGCCACAACAGATTGGAGGTGCCCCACAAGGGGGTACAACAAAATAATCATCTCTTGATGGGCAAGGTGGGCAGAGGCCAGGCAAGAAAACACAGCTTGAAATGAATGGAAGCAAATACTGAAAAAGGAAGGGGATGTCAACTTGAATTTGTGAGGTCCAGCCTCTGGGTGTGATCATCATTTAACTAGGCTCCATTTATTTGTATTGAAGAGCCAGCGTATTTGTCCTCAAAGCAAGAGAGCTTCTTACAACCACATTCAGAACCATTTGCCGAGCCTGTGTCCTTAAATGTTCACAGTATTTTTATCAAACATTAGGAAAGCCCTTGGTAATTTGCAGCAATTTAGTATGCTTGCTTTGCTGTTAGAAAATCCACAGCAATTCAATAAACACCCAGTCACTGTGGCTGTTAACACACACACGCTATCTCTCCACAGCTGCCTGCCAGCTGTCACTCCAGAAAAGCAAGCCATCAGAGCCTCCCTACTGCCTCCCCCTTCTTCATGACCCTTACTCTATCCTTTCTTCTATCCAAAGTGAAGACCAGCCCCAGAAGACCACATCCCCCCACAGCTGGCGTACCTCTCCTCTCTGGGGCATTGGGAAACCCAGGGCACACTGATGAGTGGGGTAGGCCTGTTGTGTACCCCAACTTGGCCTCATTTGGTGGTTAGGGGCCATCTGTTGCACTGTCAGGGTTGAGCAAGACCCGAGAAGAAGGATCCACCTCTCCATCTGCTCTCTTCAGCACATGCTGGTTTGGACTTGCTGAGTCTCATCCCAGATGCACACGTACAAAGGGCAGTAATCTGGACTCTACCACCAAAGTTTGTTTCCTCTGC
>NW_027397081.1:29238042-29250582 GCF_003265705.2 Callorhinus ursinus
AATTTTTTTTTTGGCAGAGAGAGAGAGCACATGCGCACACAAGCGTGCACACACAAGCAGGGGACAGCCAGAGAGAGAAGCAGGCTCCCCGCTGAGCAGGGAGCCTGAGACCGGACTCAATCCCAGGGTTCCGGGATCATGACCTGAGCCAAAGGCAGACTCTCAACCAACTGAGTTACCCAGATGCCCCTACTTTTCCCTCTTTACCAAAGAATGTTCTTGTAAAAACTAGCCAGTAAGACAGTGGGGCATAAAAAAGCCTCAGTGACCCTCCATCTTGTCCCTTCAATGACTCCAAACCCAGTACCTTTCTGGAAATCTCTATCGACAGCCTTTAGTATCTCTGGATTCAGGAAAACTCAGTATTGTCTCTAAAGAAGACTAAAACTCTTTGACAGTCCCTAAGTAAAAGAGCCATGCCATGTGATGCATTGTATCCCTCCGTCAGTCACGCAGTCAGTAGTTATCACCTAACGGTGTTTACTCACCCACAGCCACCAGGTGACTAGAAACAGGCTTCCAGCAATGGCAACCCTGTAGGTACAGGTTCTGGCAAACTTAGTAAAATGACCAAGTCCCGTGCAAATTCTTGGGCAATTGCTTGTCCTCATACACGATGCAAAGCCATGTCTCTGCTTTCCTGCATGAGGGCCCTCTTGCACTAAAGGCTGAGTGTCACCTCCTAATGGGACCACCAGCTCCCGTGGGGCATGATGTGAACCACAAAGCCTGATTCAGGGGCCCTGCCCTGTCATCCTCTCCATCTCAGTCCTTCCGGGCTAGAAACCCTCACAGCCACAAATAGCTGTCAGCAAAGAACCAGCTATTTTTCTGAGCTGTGTCATGTTTTGGGTTCAATGCGCTGTTTCCCAGCTGCAGATACACATTATGATTGATGCCTGTGAGGTATGCCAATGTCCCAGATGGCCCCCACTCCCAACACCATCCTCCAAAAGCACAGCCTCCCCAACGGCTGCACGTTATCACAGCCTCCAATGAGCACTGTGCCAAGAAAGGGATGGGGCAAGAATTTTAAATGGCACTTCCTATATCCATGGCCTAGATCAGAAGTCCCCAAAACAGCATGTTTGATAAATTCATCCAAAAATCACAGCCAGCCAGGAGTGGGGTGAGGACAAATCCTTCACACACATATGGATTTATTAAATATTTAAAGTTGCTACATAGATCTAAAGAGCCAGGTTATTTATTGTTTCAGAGTTGATCAATCATTTGTTTCCCTAAAGAATGCCAGACCCTTAACTACTCATCTAATTATGTCTGTGCAACCACATTGCTGCTACCCTGGCACTTAATATTTTATCCACACAGCTCCCCAGCAGAATAGTGGCTCCGTGAGGCTGATTGTCCAACCAGACTCCTATTTGCTTTGAGGAATCATTATGCCCACTCCCGTTGCACTCAACCCCCCCCCCCCAAATTAAAAGGAATTTCTCTTAAAGAAGAGAAATGAAATAAAAACTATTTCTATCAAACGGGAGATTTACTTTCACAAACCCCATTAAGAGTTTGATGTGTTTGCTGAAAACCACTGCTGAGTTAAAGAGCACCAGCAAATGACATTGGCCTACAATTTCCAGTAGCTGCACAGCTTCAAGATAAGGCCAGGTTCTTGTCTCAGCTGCAGTGGTGTGGTTTGAATTGATACCAGCACAAGCAGCAATTACCTTTCCACATGTTGGGTGGCAGGAGGGATTCCATTATTTGTCAGTCTCCATGATAATGATAAACAGGTGTTAAGTGCCTGCAGGTAAGCTAGACATGGTACCAGATACAGAAATAAGGACACTGCCCGCAAGTTGCTTCAGCCAAGGAGAGATATGGCAATGAATCTGTCATGGGTTTGGATTCCAGCCTCATCAGAGATTTGGCTTCCATTTGGCAACCAGTTATTTCCTACAATGTCAGGGTAAAGCCTCACTCATGTGCTATTACTGATTCTTTATCTAGACTGAAGCCTACCTTTACATTGACTTGTCGGGGGGAAAAATTGGTGAAGAGAGGTATTCTGTGCAAATAAATGGTATAAATAAGAAGGGAAAGAGTTGTACTACTGTGGGAGAGCCAAGCTGATTTAAATACTAAGCAATAGGCACTCACCAGTAATGTCCTAATTCTGTGGGTCAAGTGGAATCGTTAGACACTGTGTGTTCAAGTCCAGAAGCAGAGCTCTTTGTTCATATTCGAGCTCGAAAGGGTATTTTAGATCTAAGAGGTCATTTTACAGATATGGAAATTGAGGCTGAGTGAGTAAAAAGACTTTCCCAGAATGTCTGATTGTCTCTATGATGCTCATTAGCAGTGTTTAATGTCCCAGTCACAGGAATAAAGGAAACTGAGCCTTTAGAAGCCAGTTTGAGATAGGTCTGATACACACACATACATGCACACTTATTCCCACACCAACTGTGCCTTTCCCCTGGACCTATAACTTAAGCAGGCATTCCCAGCTATGAGCATAATCATCTGCCCTAGACACACTCATAAGCTACTTAAATGAGCCAGCTTAGGAAAAAATTACAGGATGGACATCCACTATGCTACCTGTGAAAGTGTACAGTGTGGGCTCTAAGAGACTCAGTATAAAATGAAGGCATGAGAGACCTAATGAGTGTAACCAGTAATGGTGATGGTGGGAAGATGTCCCAGCACAGCTGGCCAGAACTTGGCCAGACATCTTGACCACCACATACCACCTTGATCTCTCCCCTGGACTGTAGAGAAAAGCCCTGAACTGGTTTCTCTGCTTCTACTCTTACCCACCACCCCACCTCCCCTTCTAATTCATTCTTGGTAAAGGAGCCAGAACTTCTCAAACATAAATCAGACCATGTCATTCTTCTACTGGAAGCCTTCCAGTGGTTTCTCATTACACTTGGATAAGTCTTTACCGGACCTCCAGGACTATTCATGATCTGGCCCCTGAGAACCTCGCCAAGCTCATCAACAACTTTGCTCCCCTGTACCCTCCTTGCTCCAGTCCCTTTCTTAGTTCCTTAAGCATCCCTGGGAGGATGTGTCACAGGGCCTTGCCACTGGCCATTTCTTCCAGCAGGAACACTCTTCCAAGAATATATCTCTGACCATCCTATTACCCTCTGTCACACTACCCTCTTCCATTTTCCTTCACATCACTTATAACTCTGAATTATTGTTGTTTACTTATATATTTATTATCAGTTTCCCTGTAAAGTGTTTCTGGTGGCCTATGGTACGGACTGGCAGGGAGAGAACACACATGCACAGTGGAGTCAAGTTAAGTTTCAAATTCCATCTTCTTGGAGCAGAAATGGCCACCCAGAGAGGGAGCAGATGAGGGGTCCAGCAGCTTTCGATGACATGCTCCCTGCAAGTATGGAGAGCATGGAGCTTCATACTCCCAAGCTGAGAGGCTCAGTGCTTGCTGCTCTCCATTCTTTTACACTCTGAGCTTCTCTCACCATTCGAGAGGTATCTGCAGTTCTAGGAACCATTTACAAAGTCAAGATCTCTCAAATGGGCTCATTTTTGACAGGACCACATGTGCACTGGGGTAGAGAGAGTAGACTCAGTTTCCACAAATTTCTATCTCCAACTTCTCTTCTCAACATCTGGAAAGTGCATTTTCCTCACCTCCTCCACCTGAAATATAAGGTCCAGAAGAGACAAGGACTCTGTCTAGGTTGTTATTCCCAGTATCTCCAAAAGACTCTCCCTAAACCAGGGTCATGTGCTAAGTAGGTGTACAGTCAATTCTCACTAAATGAATTGAAAATTGGTAAGGATACTCACAAATGAAGTCCACTAAATCAGACAATTCATTCTGGCCTTCTCTTCAGTTAGGTTAATTTGGTAAGATTTATAATAAGTGGCTTCTCTTGTCCTCTGACAAGACCCCATAATAATTCCTAATTCATTGACTGATTTACTTTGTGCCTGAAGTCACCACAGATTTGCAGAAACTTCAAAATAATTGAGGAATTGGGGGTGAGGAGAAAAGAGGGATAAGAATGTAATGAAGTACAGTGGCAATTAGTTTACAGAAATACGTATAAAATGGACCCACCTGGGGGCCTAGAGGTCAGCTGCGCACTTGGCTCCATGTTTTGTAGTAGCCAAAACCCAAATATTATGCATCCAAACACCACCAGCCTACTCCTCCTTCCCAGCAGGCCCAGCAGTGCCCTCCAGGGTCAGGGCCATCTCCCCTGCCCCACATGGCTGTCTGTATTTCTATTAGCCGGCAATCATGACACAATTTTTTCTTTTTCAAAAATGGGAAGGGGTTTATTGTTTTCTCATTTATCTTTTCTCTTCACCCTAAAGTCCTCCATTTCAAGTCTATTGTCTTTTACATGTTTTTGGAAGTTCCTACAAATCTTTGGGGATGTGCTATACAGGATAAAGCAGTCAATGATTTCTACCTGTTTGTTTTAATCTGTTTTTAATAGCAAGACTAACTTCCTTACAAAAGATGAAGGCCTAACCTAGCTTCTGAACTTTTAAAACAGAACTGTTTTTAATGAAAAGGTCCATTCATTTATTCCATTTACCATGATGCACTGTGTGGTTACCCAGAGGTTCTCCTGGACCCATCCTCAGTGGAGTGTATAAGCCACATAGACAACTCTGGATGGGACAGAGGCAGAGTGGGGGCTGAGAAGCAGCAGGTACTCACACTGGAGCAGCACTGATATTAAATAAGGATTGTGAGTCCCAGCCTAATTGCAGAGTGATGGCCCTGCTAAGCAGGCCCAGGGTCTGAAACAGGACTCAGCGCAATCTTGAAATCATGTAATTTTTCGCCTCAATGAACATGCAAATGTATTAGGGGGGAAAAGGAAGAAAGGGGCCTTGACTCAAAGACTTCTGAAAATGACAAGGATGAATGATAAAGGGGCTTAGATTACAGACACAATGAGGTGGCACCCATCCCCCCTCCTTCCCCTTGCTCAGCACCTTGAAGAGGGTAAGACCCCTAGGGTGCGACAGCTTGTGTCTGGCCTAAGAAAGCCAATCATGCCTGGGGATTCAGGATTTCTTGGAGAGCTGCCTACCAAAGCCACTCATCATCCTCCTGCTGTACTAAGCACTGTTCTGGGACAGACAGAGAGGCTATCATTTGAGTGGCAATGAGGAAAGAGGGAGGGGGAACAGGAGAACATAGACCAGCCCCCTGCCTTAAAGGAGTCATGATGAACAGCGAAGATGAAGCTTTTGGAGCTGAGCCCAGGCAGATGTGCATCACCTATGTCTCATCATCTCAGAGAACAAGCAGCGTGCACCTCAGAATTTTCTGGAGACATGGGCATTCTCTAGATAATTCAGGTATGTCCTAACCATACAACTAGAAGAGTTAGTGGTCTTAAAGGAACCAGTCTAAACCACAAGGGGAAAAAATGTTTGAAGAAATTTTTGACAATGTCATTGGAGTCAGAAAAGACAATAATCAGAGTAACTCTAATTTTCTAGAATATGCTGTTTGGATCCATGGAAGGATGGGGAACTGCCCATGTTTCTCACCAGCATCTGCCCCAATCCTTGCATACTCCTGATGAGCCAAAAAGTGCCTTCTGTACGTGGGCTGCCCCATCTGGAAAAGCAACATGCTCAACCTAGGGATGAAATCAAGAGGCTTCTAGCGTGGTGCCTGCACAGGGTGGTGTCCACAGCACTTGGCTCCTTCATTCCAGAAAACCAGTTCGTGCCTAACTCCAGGAACTGGAAAATGCAATCTCTGACTCTACAACCTAACATCAATAAGGTAAATATGTATTCTTAGGACTAGAATGACAAGTGCGCAATGGTACACCCTCTAAAATCCTGTAGGAAGTAGAGCCCCTGGTTTCAACATGGGGAAGAAACGCAAGGAAGGGTGATGACTGATGTGACAAGGATATCTTTACCATTCCGGCATGGAAATTTTATTTCCCTATTCTACAGGAGTTAAGACTTTGAAGACAACATACTCATCAAGAATTTAGATTATAGGAAGGAGGAAAAGCAGCACATTTCCAAGAAAGAGCGTGCCTCTTCTCCTTCCTATATTCTTTAATTCCAAAGTAATCCCATTTTAATTACATTTATAAATTTAAAATGGTTAATGTAGTACCATATTAGATACTCACACCCACCTTAAGACTGCACTTTAATTTCCAACTCAATTGCACATATAAATTTGAAAACTGAATACTGGGCAGATGAGAACAATTTCACAGCCTCCCTCACATGAGCCACTTTGAAAACCACAGTCGCACTTTAATTCCTTCAATTGCATGTATAAATTTTTTAAAAGTTAATGCCATACTGTAGAGAAGAGCTTTAATTGAGTGTTAACGAGCTGCCAGATCAGCTTCTAGCCAGCCCCATTACACAGCAGGGAGCCGCAGAGGGGTCCCCAGGATACAGAACTAAACTCATCTAAATAAACCATATGCACCAGCCACCTTCCCATGCAACCCATGCTGGCACTTGGCCCTGGATTTCCGATCCTCACCCCTAGGCTCTTCTCTGAGAGGAAATTGAGTCAGGCACACACAAGAACACATCAGCCCCCACAGGGAAGGGCAGCTCTGGGGCAACTTAGGAATTTGAGGCCATCCTGTTAGGTGACTGTGGCACTTGTAGCTCTGTACAACTCTGGAAAGTGAGGGCCAGAAAGAACCTAAGAAGTCTTCCAGGCCTACTGTCCTACTTTGTACATGAAGAACTAAGAAACATTTTACAGAAGAGTTTTAATGACTTGATCAAAGTCACACCGTGAATTAGTCATCAGAATCAGAAATTGATCTCATGGTTTTTTCAACTTGTAATCCACTGCTACACCAAGGCACTTTTAAATTTTAGATTTTATTTTAACAAAAGAATGCACAGCACACAAACATTATTTTAAAACACAAAAGGGCCTATGATACAAATGGGCAGCTCTCTGCCCCCACTTCCTCACTGATGATCCCCACTCTTCAGAGGCATCCACCCTCACACCCTGGAGCTTCCCCAGCTCCAAGTGGCGGCTGCTTGCTTCTGGAAACTGCCGCACAGCTGTAATTCTCATCCACTTCCTTCTGGAAATTTCTGTCACCTCCATCCAACAGTCTTCTAAACCCTAGGTCTTCATCTAAAGATATTATTCTAGCTTCCAAGCTGCTGCTGATGAGACCAGGCCCACTCTGATCCCACCCACAGGATCTGCCATCCTGTCGCCCACAACGACACTCTTCTCAGGAAGTCTGTAGGAGATTCTCCTTATCACTAGTATTTGAACATTGACAGTGACAGGTTTGGCGGTAGGAGCTTTTGTATTCATGGTATTGAGCAATTGGTTAGTCCTTCCAATATGGAATCTCACTGCCTTCAGTTCTGGGATATTCCAGGAAATATTTCTTTGAAAAATATCTTCTCTCTGTGTAACTCCTATTAATTAAAAGGATGGGTTTTCCAGATTGATCCACATCTTTTCTATATCTGACCTACTAGATATTTTGTTCTGCTTTATCTTCAAACTCCTCCACTGAATTTTAAAATTCCTTTTATCGTATGTTCAGTTGTTAAGGGCAATCCCTTCTTTTTTGATTGTCCCTTTTCATAGCATCCTGTTCTTCTTTCAGGAGTGCAAACATTTTATTATGAAACCAGTGGGAGGATTTGGAAAGTTTTCTTCTGTTCCTGCATTGTCTTTTTACTCCCAGTTCACTTTTTAAATCATGTTTGCATTGATCTCTGTTTTTCATATTAGAGGCTTTTGTCATGTGTCTTTTGCTCCTTGGCTTTCCACTCATATCTAAGAGAATAACACTAAAAAGCTAAATGGAGATTTTATGTGCTTGAGCTGGACTTGGTGACCATAGGGGCTATGCACAGATTGTGATACTCCTCCTTTGGGCACATGGTAGGACTTGTGGCCTTTGAAATTAGCTGTGGCCATGTGACTTATTTTGACCAATGGCATGTGAGCAGAGTGACATGTCCTCTTTGCCTCTGCCAGGGCAAGCAACAGACCTCCAGATGGTGGCTGCAGCAGCTTTCATCTTGATGTGAGGATGACTCAGAACAGAACCCTTTAGCAACCCACAAGAAACAGTTAATGTGAATAAGAAATAAAGTTTATTAATATAAGCTACCAAGATTCTTTGGGAATGCAAGCTGGTGCAGCCACTCTGGGAAACATTATGGAGGTTCCTCAAAAAGTTGAAAATAGAGCTACTCTACGACCCAGCAATTGCACTACTAGGTATTTACCCCAAAGATACAAATGTAGTGATCTGAAGGGGCACCTGCACCCCAGTGTTCATAGCAGCAATGTCCACAATAGCCAAACTATGAAAGAGCCTAGATGTCCATCAACAGACGAATGGATAAAGAAGATATGGTATATGTATACAATGGAATACTACTCAGCCATCAAAAAATGAAATCTTGCATTTGCAATGATGTGGATAGAACTAGAGGGTATTATGCTAAGCAAAGTAAGTCAATCAGAGAAAGACAATTATCATATGATCTCACTCACACGTGGAATTTAAGAAACAAGATCGTAGGGGAAGAGAGGAAAAAATAAAACAAGATGAAATCAGAGAGGGAGACAAACCATAAGAGACTCTTAACCATCAGAAACAAACTGAGGGTTGCTAGAGGGGTGGGGGTTGGGGGTGGGGGAATGGGGTAACTGGGTGATGGACATTAAGGAGGGCATATGATGTAATGGGCACTGGCCTCTACCTCTGAAACTAATAATACATTATATGTCAATTAATTGAATTTAAATTTAAAAACTTAGAAAAAAAATAAGCCACCAAGATTCTAGAATTGTTTGTTACTATAGCATAACCTATCCTGTCCTGAAGATCTAGAAATTGACACATGGAATGGAGAGCTGCCACATGTGGCATCAACTTAGTGGTCTGCCAGTGGGCAACAAGAAAATTTATCAGGGGTTAGAGGCATGGTGATCCACATTAGAAAATGGGAAACATTTGGCAGAAATTTCACTGGACATAACCTTGAGAAACAGAAAATAACTGTGATGATTAATTTTATGTGCCAACCTGACTAGGCCACAGAGTGCCAGATATTTGGTTAAACACTATCTGGGTGTGTCTGAGGGTTTTCTGGATGAGATTCACATTTGCACTGGTAGACTGAATGAAGCAGATTGCATTCCTTAAAGTGGGTAGGCCTCATCCAATCTGTTGAGGCCCTGAATAGAACAAAAGACTGAATAAGAAAGAATTCTTTCTCTGGGCCTGACTGTATTAGAGCTGGGACATAGGTCTTCTGTCTTCAGACTTGGATTTGGACTAGAACTTACATCATTGGCTCTCTTGATTCTCAGGCCTCCAGACTCCCTTTCTAGCTGATAGATGATAGATGATAGATAGATGATGATAGATGATAGATGATAGATGATAGATAGATAGATAGATAGATAGATAGATAGATAGATAGATAGATGATAGATAGATACTATATATAGATATATGTTAAATATAGACACATAGAGAGATTAGAGAGAGAAGAGAGAGACACCCTTACTGGTTTGGTTTCCCTGGTGAATCCTAATACAATAACCTTCTGCACTTGTAGTGCTAGGGAACCAGGGCATTAGGAATGTGCGTTTGTTGATGTTGGTTGCATCTGGCATAAAGATAAATATAAAAGACTGTAATGAGCTTAGAAAAGAACTGTGGGTATCCAAGTAGTAATGCAGAGGAACAGAGACAATAATTTGGGGACTTTTATGGTTGAAAGAGGTAGCTGCTTCTCAAACCCAAATAGTAATAGAAAAAACTGAGAAGGCCCATGAGAAGAAAAAATTTTAAAAGATGATTATAAATCAGCCTTAAAGTAAGAACCACAAAAGCACGGCCACCATACCCAGTGCTAAAACTCCTGAATGGACTGAGATACTGATTTAAAAATAAATATATGGCATCCAGGAAATCCTTTCAAATGAAAATATGATTTAAGGAAGAGGCTAAAGCTGTGGCTCTCTCACCAAAGCCTGATCAGATTTTTTTCAAAAGACCTGTAATTAAATTTAGAAAGAGACACAAGAGCAAGTGAGCAAATAAATATAGCACATTCAAGAAGTTTTTCTATAAAAGAACTGTGTGTGGCTATTCATTCATGGAGCTGACTATAATCAAATAAATAATAATCTAACTATGTTTTGGAGAGCTTTATATTGTCAAAAGAACTATCAGCCTGGACTGAGACTCTTCAAAACTTAAAAATGACCCCTGAGCTCCCATTATCTACAGATAGGAAGTAGGATAAAAGCCTGCTCAGTTCCAAAGGAAGGCATATTCCCCAACATCTACCTCAAATGAGGCAATGGAGGATAATGAAAAAGAAAGAACATTGAAAAAAGGCAGAGCAAGGAACAACAGAATACAATAGGCAAGGAACAAGAACAGGAAAATGAATCAAGGTATAATCAAGAACATTTTCCCCTCTTAAACCAGAGGACTCTACACATGACTGCCCGGTGGGATTCACCACTATCCACTGCATGATTCCCCTTCTTCCCTTTTTTAATAAGAGTGCTTATTGGACTTTGTCTGTCCTTTCCATGAGTCTATATTGGGAAGGTGGAGGAGAGGTAAACAACTTTTGTTTACTTTGTTTTTTTTTATTTTGGGGTCTGTATGTGTGTCTGTGTTTAATTCCTGGCTCCCCGGATTGCTAGGAGTCACTTATGGACCTGAAGAAGAGACTCCTGAGCATCATCCCTTCAACAGACTACCTCTGTTTTAGAGGTTGAGCTTTATGAGACAGTAGAAAAGTCTACCTCCAGGTGAGATAAGTATACTTTGCATGTGGGAAGAAGGGTACATAGAATATTTAGAGACCAGATGGGAAGACTGTTGTTCAAGTTATTCACAAATATTCTGGTTCTCCTTCCAGGCACATGCCAAAGTTTCACTCCCTCACCAGCTTTAAAGTTAGACAGGCATACGACTTGTCTGGCCAATGAAAAGTTGTGTGGGAATGATATGTGTCACTTCCAGAGGGAACTTTAGGGATCAGTGCAGAATCCACAGCACTATTTCCTTCCACCACGATGGTGGCCAGCATGACTGATAAGAGCTATTCCATTGAGTGCCAGGATGAAGACAACTCAGAGCAGAGTTCTTGGCCAGCCGATGATGGACATGTAGCTCAAATGGGTTTGACTTTGATTAGGTTATGCTCAATATCTGAAAATCTTGTATTAAATGCCAGTCAGTTTTCCCAAAAAGGAGTCATCCAGTGTCCTACTGGGAAGAATAGTTGCCTGGTTTGGGAGGACAGTGAGAGAAGGACTGGAAGCCTTGCTGTTTAGTATGCAAACTTTCATTTAGCTCTGCCTTTATTTTCAGAACAATGTCTCACCTCATCCTTCTCTGTGCACACCTCCCAGCTCCTGCCGGGACAGAGAAAGCAGTCACACAGTTACACAGACTGAAGGAGTTAATATGGGTCTAATGCTTTCTAGCAACCCGACCTCCTCCCAGTCACAGAGGTAGCTAGGGCATCCAAATCCAAGGCCCAAGACTTCTGAGTTGGTTGTTGTTGGCTTGACGACACATCCACATGCACGCCAACAGGTACACATGAGCTTAAGTTTTAGCTTATCCATTTTAAGGCAGTTTCTTTCTTTCATCTACTTTCCAGCTCCTAATACATGTAATCATCTCTCACATGCTATTGTCTATTTTCTTAATCTCTTTGCATTTATTGATGTTTATTTTTTTTAATCATTTACTACCATTTTAGTGAACTTTGGAGGAGGAGTCAAGATGAAATGATATGCTCACACCACCCAGTGTAACCAAAAATCCTCTACCGGTTACTAATTCCACTTAAAATTCACAGCAGTCCTTGCTGACATGAGGGAATTAGACTTATTTATCAGTCAATACTTCTAAGTAAGTATTATTAGATAGTACATCTAAAAATAAGTATTATTAGGTTAAATAATAATTATTTAGAAGTATTGACTGAGAAATTCATATACCATATGGAAGATACCATCATAGGAACAGAAAAAAAAAGCTATATTTTTATTATTATTTATTATTATTTCCTCTCCCTTCCTGTCTTTTTTCTCTTTCTCCTGAGTTCATAGAGTATAGGATTTATGTATCATTCACCTTTGTAGCTCCAGAACCATCTCAATGATGATGATTTAATAATCAACAAGTGTTTGTATAATACCTATGACACATTTCCACCCTCAAAGAACCTTGAGTTCATCTAAAGAATGGATATGTTAGTAGATAGACAGATACAGCTAGATAAAGCAAGGTGCAAAATTTAAAGGGATTAAATACAAATGAAGTCAAGCTGATTTTTTTTCAATAGTCAAAGTTTTTCAAAACAAAAAACCAAGGCTCAACAAGATTAAGCAAATTGTTCAGCATCACAAACTATTATAATTACTATCCTTTCGTGTATTTATACCCAAACTTGATCTGAAAAGAGTTTAAATAGGCTAGACCCCAGTTAGCTACTGGCATAAACAGAGCTTTTGACACCCAGGCCAGGACCTTTACT
This sequence comes from Callorhinus ursinus, assembly GCF_003265705.2. Lineage (NCBI taxonomy): Eukaryota > Metazoa > Chordata > Mammalia > Carnivora > Otariidae > Callorhinus > Callorhinus ursinus. The sequence continues at coordinate 29,250,580 of NW_027397081.1, forward strand.
CTC
>NW_027397081.1:29250682-29284053 GCF_003265705.2 Callorhinus ursinus
AGGTCATGATCTCCAGGTCCTGGGATTGAGCCCCGCATCAGGCTCCCAGCTCATTGGGGTGTCTGCTTCTCCCTCTCCCTCTGCCTCTCTCCCTGCTTGTGCTCTGTCTCTCTCTCTCTCTCTCTCTTAAATGAATAAATAAAATCTTTAAAAAAATAAAATACAGTTGTTCAGTCTCTCAATATGGTATATCAATTTATACAATTTTGACTTAATGTCTCAAGGTGTTTTTAAAACTTCTCTTTGGATACTGTGCATGTCTTTTACTCTATTTGTCTCAAACTGTCTGGCCCACTATATAGTAGGTATGTCTGCAGAGTTATTTCTTATATAGTTATGTGTCTCCTTTTTTTTTCAATATAGGTTAGCAAGTTTTACAACTTTAATTATTTTGATTCTGAGAACCAAATCCTAGTTTTATCATTTATACCTTTGGAATTCATTAATTTCTAGTTTTACCTTTATTACAATACTTCTACTTTGTTTAGTCTTTTTAAGCTTTCTCACTTTATAAAAGAAATATATAAAACCATAAATTTTCCAGTATGCACAGTTTGACCTGTAGCCCAGCAGGTTTTTTTTATTATTATGTTATATTAGTCACCATATAGTACATCATTAGTTTTTGATGTAGTGATCCATGATTCATTGTTTGTGTATAACACCCAGTGCTCCATGCAATATGTGCCCTCCTTAATACTCATCACCGGGCTAACACATCCCTCCACCCTCCTCCCCTCTAGAACCCTCAGTTTGTTTCCTGGAGTCTATAGTCTCTCATGGCTCGTCTCCCCCTCTGATTTCCCCACCTTCATTTTTTCCTTTCCTTCTCCTAATGTCCTCCATGCTATTCTTTATGTTCCACAAATAAGTGAAACCATATGATAATTGACTTTCTCTGCTTGACTTCTTTCACTTAGCATAATCTCCTCCAGTTCCATCCATGTTGATGCAAAAGTTGGGTATTCATCCTTTCTGATGGCTGAGTAACATTCCATTGTATTTATGGACCACATCTTCTTTACCCATTCATCTGCTGAAGGGCATCTCGGCTCTCTCCACAGTTTGGCTATTGTGGACATTGCTGCTATGAACATTAAGGGGCGTGTGGCCCTTCTTTTCACTGCATCTGTATCTTTGGGGTAAATACCCAGTAGTGCAATTGCTGGGTCATAGGGTAGCTCTATTTTTAACTTTTTGAGGAACCTCCACACTGTTTTCCAAAGTGGCTGCACCAACTTGCATTCCCACCAACAGGAGGCGGGGTTTCAACAGAAACCTAAGTGATCGGCAGAGTGTATCACCACTCCCAAAACAACTCTGAGGAAGGGTTCTCATTATTAAGTAATCTCAGGAGAGTGCATTTATGTTAGAAAGAGTATGAGCCTTTATAGATCCATGGAAGTCATTCTGTCTACCAACCCCTGCCATAGCCTCTTCTAAATTCCCAAAAGCACAGATAAAAGTGAAGTCCCTGTGTCCTGGGCGGGGTGGGGTGTTCAGGAAAACCTGGATGATTTATTCTGAGGCAGTGCCCTCTCTGGGACATCCTTTCCACACACTTTAACTCATTAAGTCTGACCCGCCTGGCAGGCCCACTAAACAAATGAAGAGTCTAAGACTTGCTCAAGTTCAAGCATCCCAAATTGCAACCCAGACCTTGGACCCCAGGTCCATTGCTTCTCTCACTACTGTTCACTAGCTCCACATAAAATTATGGTATCTGCTTTCCCTGGCATCATTTTCTCTTCCATGGTCCCCCTACCGTAGCCCTACTAGGGGCAAGCACCAAGGAGTGATGAGATGGCCCAAAGGTGGGAAGAGAAAGGACCAGAAGCATTGCAGCTCCTGAATGGCTGAAACATGCTTAACCTTAAAGCCCAACTCTGAGCAAAGTCAAAACAACTGATCATACATCAAAAACTAATGATGTAATGTATGGTGATTAACAGAACATAAAAATTAAAAAAAAAAAAAAAGAGAAAGAAAAAAAAAAAAAAAAACAACCGATCAGATCAGAGAGATGCTCTGACAACTGAAGTGTTGTCAGGAAAATGGCATAGAGCCAGGGCCCACTGAGGATGTCTCTTGTATAAGATAAAAAGGAGAAATACATTGAGGACAGCAGAGCTTCATGCAGATGCCTGTAGATGAGAGAGTAGGAAATAAGGGGGAGATGATGGACAGAGAGAAGGGAAGCAAGTCGGGAACCCTACTCTGCAGAGGAAACAGCCACACAGGGCTTGCCGAAATAATTCCCTGGAGAGCATCAGAAGATTTGTGCAGAGGCTGGTCTGTGAACTCCCACTCAGATGGTTCCAGCGTATGAGGACAGGAAGCAGCCTTTAAACCCTGCCTGAACTCACAGATGGGAGTGGGAGGGTTGAGTCAGAGAGGCTGGCGAGGAGCTGCGATGCAACAAAATCACAGTCTTCAAATCAGGTTGAAAATCTCCACTCCAGTGTCTGATTACCAAGACTTTGATAGCTCATGTACTAGTTTTTAAAGTCCCAAGAGTTCAGGCTCCCACTTCTAATCCTGGTTGGAATTAGCCATTGAAGGCAGATGTGTGAATCAGGCAGGGAAATCAAAGCAAACTTGTACAAAATGAGAAGTTGGGGAAGTAGGAGGCAAGAATGCAGTTCTGGAGACCTCCTCTGCAGAGCCTTACCCTGTCTCCCTGCTGTGGCTCAGAAGTTCGTAGAGTTTCCCTTTTTTTTCTTCCTCTGTTGTGTTATTATTTTATTTGTTTACTTATTTATTTTATTGAAGTATAGCTAACATACAGTCTTAAAGCAGTTTCAGGTGCACCATATAACGATTCAACCGTTCTATACATTTCTCAGTGCTCCTCAAGGTAAGTGTACTATTAATCCTCTCTATTTATTTCCCTCGACCCACCTCTCCTCTGGTAACCACAAGTTTGTTCTCTGTATTTAAGAATCTGCTTTGTTCTTTGTCTCTTTTTTTGTCTGTTCATTTGTTCTGTTTCTTAAATTCCACATATAAGTGAAATCATATGGTATTTGTCTTTCTCTGACTGACTTATTTCATTTAGAATTATACCCTCTAGTTCTATTCATGTTGCAAGTGGCAAGATCTCATTCTTTTTATTGCCAAACAATATTCCATTGTATACAGACCACATCTTCTTTATCCATTCATCTACCAATGGACACTTGAGTTGCTTCCTCATCTCAGCTAGAATAAATAAGGCTGCAAATAACATAAGGTGTGCAATTTCATTTTAAAATGTTCTAACCAAATGACTACCCAAAATTGTTTTTAGAAAGTCTTGAACATCCTGATTGTTCTAAATCAATGGGTGCATCAGATAATTTCAGTCAATGCAAGTATTAAAAGCATTAAGATAAAACCAACAGGAAAGAAGTGAGGAGCCCTTTATAGATAGAAGGAGAGCCAATGGATGAAGACCATTGAATAACATTTACTGAATATTTACTCCATTCCAGACAGCAGTGTAAGATGATTTATAAGCATTATCCTATTTAATCCTCATGAGAACACTCTGAAGAAGGTATTCACAGATGAGAAAGCTGAGGCTCAGAGTAGTTCAGTGGCTGAGCAAGATAACAGTTGTAGCAAAACTAGCATTTGAGCCCAATTTGCTCTGATTCCAAATCTTATAATATCTCCCCTATACGATGCAAGAAAGGATGCACCATGTTCTGCAACTCCAAACCACATCCACAGCAAGCAAACTCCTTCATCTCATTGTCTCCCATGATAAGATTTAAACTGGAGAAATCCTAAAACACAGTACCCCCAGGATGCTACCCCATGTCAACTCTTTTTGCTATTTCATTGTTATAAATTAGGATGGGCAAAGTGTTGGGCAGAGAGGTCTCTCTCCCTCTACCACCATAGGAACAAGGAAAAGTAGAAGCTACTTTTTTTTATTTAGGGCTCTCTCTCTCCCTCCTTCCCTCCCTCCCTCCCTCCCTCCCTCCCTCCATCCATCCATCCATCCATCCATCCATCCATCCATCCCTCCCTCCCTCCTTCCCTTCTCTCCCTCCCTTCCTTGTATGGTGAGTAAAGTCACTCAGTTTTTGCCAACTCATTTCCCCCACCCCCATCCCTGGCTCCAACAGTCTCTCTTGCCTTCTGATCTTCAGCAATGTATTCATGTATTCATTTAAAAGTTCTGTCTGTGCTGAAGCCGGTGCTGCTTGTAATTGCTGGCGGCCAAAAGCTGTTCTGTTTTTTCTGGCTGAGTGTACCAGGCAATCATCAGCTGTAATTATTTCGAGTCTTGTTACAGATGGAACTTCGAGGTTTTCAGTCTTAAACAGAATTCATTATTCAAATGTCTCCAGAGCTGACAGCAAGGGGCAGGGGGCGGGCCTCCTGTGAGTCCAGGGAACCACAGAAAGTTCAGGAAAAGGGGGCTGGCCAGGTCTCAGACACCGTGGGGACTTAAATGTGTCTTTTAGCCCCAAATCTGGAAGCCTGATCCCCCAGGTGCTCTTGCCATCCTCTCACCTTTGGGACTCCAGTTTGGTCCTCTTAACTCTTCTATTTCTTTACCACAACCTTTCCCTGGGACCCAAATGGGACCTCACACATCTCCCTTCTCCAAATCGAGGAGATGACTATGTTAGGTGTAAGTTTAGCTACATGAAGCGCAATCATTGAGTCTCTCGCTCTTGCAGAACCTTCTTTGAATTAATAGTGAGTTTCTTGGGAACAGAGCTCTTCTGAGAAACAGGACAATTTCAAAACTCTGAGGGAGAGAAACAGTTCTCATGACATCAACTCCACTGGCACCAGACTCCAGTCCAGTTTTAGAAACTTATATTAGCAGTCTCCTGGCTCCTGGGAGCTTCACGAGCAGGTAGGTCAGGTGCTCCTGCAACGGCCCAAGGAGCACCCCAGCTCTAGCCAGAAGGAGCCTCCAGAGGGGAGGAGTGGCAGGAGGAAACACCAAGGTTCCAACTCTTAGAACCTCTTTGAGGACCACATTTGCAGGGAGAGCAACGATAGGGCCACACTGTAGAGGAGAATTTGGAAACAACAGTTATTGAGAGACTGAGTCATTTGTCATAATGGCTCCATCAACACATCTCTCCACCCCCATTCCCAAATGACAGGGAACAGCATGCTCGCAATTTCTCCCCAGCTCCTATCCCAGAGGGAAGGGCGAAGTGCCCAACGTGGATCCAAAGGATAAGAAACCCGGTGCTCTTGCAGAGGATAACATCTCTGATTCAAGAGGTAACTGCATCCCAGATACATCTTCACCGCTCTCGGCAATTTCAAACTTATCTTCAGTCTGCTGTTCAGCTCCTGCTGTGTCCTGGTTTCAGTCTCTTGCCATTTTGCCTTGCAATCCCAATTGTGGGATGCAGATTCTTGCTCATATAATTATAGCACTCTCTCCCTCAAACACGTGCACACACGCACACACACACACACACATACACACACACACACATTTTCTTCCTTCCCATCCTTCTCTTCCAGCCCCCTTTCTCTTGCTCCATTCCTCTTGGTTTCCCCTTTCTCCCTCCTGCCTTTCTCACCCTTTCTGCCTCACTTCCTTTCTCTCTCCCATTTTCTTGCTGATTCTCATTTTTCCACACTCCCCCACACACCTTCCTCCCCCTTCCTCACACATGTATCCACACCCTCCTGTCTGGCCACAACCCTCACTCTCAGGGTCCTGAGAGTGGCACTCACTGACTGAGGCCTCCAGAGTGGCAGGCAGGATGGGACTAAGGCAGGAGGAAGAAACAGCAGGGAGCTACAGAAACAGATGGCAAGTCAGCTCTGGCTGCACAGAGCGGAGGCAGCCCCCACTTCCAGCCCCCCGCCCAAAGGTACCTCCCTCTGGGTGACGTCTGCATCAGCCCATCATGCTCCACTCCTCCGGTGGCTCTAATCTGCCACCACAACAAGCCTCCACCTATTCCACCTGGCGAGTATTCATGAGGGGCCTACTATGTGCTTAGGTTTGCCAGATGAGCAAACAGGCAAGAAAAGCAATGAAGAGGTCAGAAGCCCCTCCAAGTGGTTGATTTACAGCCTACGTGGGAAATCTACAATTACACAGACTGCTCTCCAACAGGTTTATGTTTTATGTGCTTCAACCAAGGAGCAAGGCCCACAGAGGCCTGTTATCTCAGTTCTAAGTAAAATCAGAAGACTAGAACTTGTGATTTTCTGTGTTCTGTGTCCTCTTATTGCGTGGGTAATAAGTAGGAAACGTTTGACAGTAGAAGGCACCTATGAAAATAGCTCTGTGATCATCAGAAGGAAAGGGAACTAATATCTATTGATAATTTTCTATGTCTCAAGCATGATGATAATAAGAATAGTACACATGTGGTCTATGTAATCTTTGTAGCAATGCTGTTAAATAAATATCCCCATTTAACCCATGAAGAAATAGAGTCTGAAGTTACTACATGACTTGCCAGTAAGTGGTAGAGCAGAACTTGACCTCGGGTCTTACTGAGGCCAGTCTAGACTACTGGATAGCTACATGCCAACTTGTCTCTGCACCCAACACCTAACATACTGCCTGGCCTTGGGCTGAAAGTCTGCTGCACAACATGGCTTGGTCCCTGCTCATAAGAGACCCAGAGTTGTGTTGGAATGGTAGCAAATACACGAAATAACCGAGCACTTGTGCATGAACATATACAATTAAATCCCAAGGTAAATAATCTGCACCACTGAGATCAAAGAATTCTGTGGCCTGGACAGGTCAACGAGGCTTCCTGTGTGAGAAAGGACCATCACTGAGCCCTGAATGTGGGTAGGTGAAAGAAGAAGCAACAAACGCCCTGGCAGGGGAAGCAGCATGAGCCAGTGCTGACTGGGAATAGTGCTGTGCACACTGCAGAGAGTGAGCCACACATAGTGGAGAAGATGGGCCACACACTGGGAAAAGCAGCAGGCACAATGCCACAGACATCTGGGGCGACCAGGTCCCGGTGCTCTAGGCCGGTGACAGAGACTGCATTTATTGAGAAGCAGCAAGGACTGCTCCTAAGTAGAGTGATGCCATATGGCAATAAACTTCTTTTCAGGAAGATTAAATGGGTAGTGGGTAGAGAGATTAGCAGGAAAGAGAATTGTCGAGAGACAATTGCAATCATGCAGGTATGAAGTAATGAGAGCTGAAACTGACATGGTAGAAGTAGACGTAAAAAGAAGGCGGTGGATAAAAAACAAGCTTTAGAAAACAATAGGACTTGAGGATTTTAGGTGATGAAGGAGCAAGGAGAAATATGACTTTGGACAGTAAGGCAAACCAGGGGAGTTGTTAATGGAGTGAGGTGTCAGAGAGAATAGGGCTGGTGGGCAGGAGGACAGTTGTGAATTCAGACATTGATTTGCCCAGAGTTCGTGGAACACTTCACTTGCCACAAAGGACTGTCCTCGGCATCTAGCTGGAGAGTTAAAATATATACATATAAAAACAACCAGAACACAAACTACATATGGAACAGATGAACAAATGGAAGATGCTGGAGTGTCAACTCGATACATAAATACTAGAATTGCATTCGTAAAGGGAGCAGAGGCAGGCTCAGTAGCTTTTCATGCATTTAAGAATAAAAGAATAAATTGAACAAATTTTGAGCAATGTTCGGTTCTCCTCTCCTTGTTGTCTTAATGCCTCCCTCCCTCCCCTTTCCTTCCTCCTTTCCCTCCACCCCCACCTCAACCCTGCTTCTTTTCCTCTTTCTGCCTTTCTCATGAATTTTCATGCTCACACCACCAGGAAATCTGACAGCAGGCCTCAATGACCTTTGATGGGCTCTACTTCTTTCTATTCCTACCACACCCAATGTTCACAGAATTTTTTTTTTTTTTTATCTAGTTGGGTAGCAATTCTGAGTGGGGGGCTGCAGGCAGATGTTTCTCCTTTCTGAGCCATGGGAGGCCTGACGAAGGGAAAACGGTCGGAGGACAGACACACATAATAGGGACTATCAGTAAATCAAGCACAGGTGAGAGAGCTTTTCTGGTATCCACCTCAGGAATCCTGACAAGTCAAATCCACACTGAGAGCTGGGCAGGTGGGAGGCCATCTGGAAGAAGCAGCCAGCACCCGGAGAGGTACCCAAATGGCAACATCAGACCAAGTTTAGGCAAGCGGTCATAGGGAAGAATCCAAGACGAAGAACAGGGGAGAATGGAAGTTGAGGGAAAGCCAGTGATTGGGAAATCAGAGCTGACCATACTAGGAAGCCCAGAGAAGCTGGGTGTTAGGGTTAGACTAGGGTTAGATTAGGTTAGGTTAGGTTAGGTTACTGGAAGTTTGTCCAGTAAGAGCAAGGCCACGTTGCCAGACTGCGGGCCAGACAGTGCTCCAGCTCAGAGAGAAGAATGGCAAAAGAGGTAGAGCCTCCCTCCTAAGAAAGGCCAAAGAGAGTAATAAACAGTTATTTCCAGAGTATATTGAACACCTCTCTTGTGACAATTCCAGACTCTTTACTATGTCAACTAACCCTAAGTACCAACAATCACAATATCACTATGAAATAATATTATTATCCTCACCTTGAAAAAGAAGAAATCAAGACTCAGAGATACTATCATTTTGTCCAAGTCACACATAGGAAGGAGCAGAAATGGGACTCCAACCCAGGTCTATCTTATCCCAAATATAAGAGCTTTAGAGAAAGAGACAGAGTCAGGAGAGAAACTACAAGAACTAGTGGAAGGCCTTGCTCCTAGAGATGGAAGTAACACACAAAACCCAGACAGAATCCTAAATGACTCCAGGCCAGACCCAGTGCATTTGATTAACAAGTCCTGAGATCTCATCTACTTAAGAGCAGGGCTAGACTTGGGTTCTAGGGATTCACCTGGGACTACACCTTTGCCCAAGAGTTTGGAACTACTTCAAAACCACTACTTAGAGCCATGCTTTTCCAAGTCCTGCCTATAAATTATGACCTTAAAGGGTTCACCAGCTCAGGTGATTTGTTATCCTCTTTGGACCTCCAGTGAGATAGGATTAAACAGAGCTATTGAAAGTCTGCTCCAATATGGTCCTATGATCAAAGGGTCCACAATTTGACCTAGAATACAAGAAAAGAAGAATCCGGGGGGGGGGGGGGGCTCTGAAAGAGCAAATGAGAAAAAAGGAGCTCTCCTTGGGGAAATCTCACCAGCCACAGATGAATGATACTGGAGGTGGCTTTCCCACCACATGGCTCCCGGCTAGCTCAGCTAGCTCACTGAGACCCCCTGGAAGAATATGGGTATTTTACTGTGTTTTTTCTTTCCAGCCTGGAGGTATCACTGAATTCTCTGGGCCCCTTCCATCTCTGGTATTCTGTGATCCACGAAATCTGTAAGATGCTACTGCTAACGTGTTGGCACATAATTCCCACACAAAAGTGCTAAACTCCCTATGATGTACCTTGGTCAGAGTGACTGAGTGAGAGACAAGTGGGCAAGTGATAGAAACACTAAAGAACCAAAGAGGAATTGTGACTTTCTTCTCTCAACAGGCCTCGGAGCGCCAGATCTAGATCTCTAGCAGTTCTGTAATTCAAGACATAAGCAAACTTGATGTGGCGAGCATCGCATAACATATAGAATTGTCAAATCACTATATTGTACACCTGAAATGACCATAACATTGCACGTCAACTATACTTCAATAATAAAAATTTTTAAAGTAAAGCAAACCACATTTGCTCCTTTCTTTCCTCATGTAGTTCAGAAAAAAACAAGTGGGTATGGCAGAATCCTTGCCACTTAGTAACACTGACTTTGTCTTATATATGTTTATTTAAAAAAGTTTTTTTAAAGCCCTGAAGAAATGCAATTAAAATATTGTAATTATTTGTGTTAGAATATTTGCTTTTATCAGCCCCTATTAAAAATATATGCAAATTTGAAGAGGTTTTAACATCCTAGTGGGCCTTCTGCCTCCTACCAGGCCCAACATATTCACTTTATGGAAATGTGTTGGTTGGATTCCTTTAAAAATTATTGTTATTTGGTTTTAAAATTTTTTTCCCACTTCTCTCTCAAACTGGCAAAATAATTAGTCAGTTGCAGAGGGTTTTTGTCTTTGTGTGTTTTCCTTCCTTTCTAGCCCAGATTGGCAAATCAATAGGGAAGAGTGTGACAGAATAAGAAATGCAGAGAAGCATCATTCTCATATGAATTGCCAGATATTTTGAGATTCCCTAGGGCTGGCTAAAGGGGCTAGGCCCAGATTTTCATACTATCTTGGATTAATTTTTAATCATTTTTCCAAAATCATCAAAGCACTTCATAACATTTTATTTATTCTAAAAATATCCTAGGAAGACAGCCAAAGAGCCAGAACTGTAAATGAGGGAAATAAAGTTCAGAGCAGTCAAACATACGTTCTGGATCCCACTGCCAGTCCAGGACCTACACAGGGACTTGGACAACTGGAAACCTGTGATCACTGGTAGCAGCTGCTACCCCATCTTAATCAAAAATAAAGTGGTCCTATGTTTCTGCCTGAAGCTTTCCCTTTATATCACTGAACGTCCTCTTCTCTGATATCTGATAGCCTTCTTTGGTTAAAAACAACCAAATGGCCATTTGTTAACTAAGTTTAAGAGAGAAAAAAAAAGTATTTATTGGAGGGATACTGGCATCGCTCCCTAAAGTTAGCCTTGAGAAAGCCAGGAAGCCACACAATGACTCAGGGCATTTCTCTGGTGTGGCCCCTAGATGGCTCCACTCTGACAGTCTTTGTCCCTCATCTTCCCCTGTCTAAAGCAGATTATCTGCTGTAGCTTGACCTGGCTTGGGTTGAGTTTATTATCCCTCTACTCAGCAAAGCAGGACCCTCTGACTGGTAGCCCCACCAAAAGCCTCTGTTATGGAGAAGGGACAGTTCTCCCAAAGGAGGTGTTGGTGAGTGTTGTAACCACAAGGAGGGGTTAAAGGATACTGGTCAGATAACCACTGTACCTCTCATCTCACAGATGAGGATCCCCTCATGGCAAAGTGTCTAGCCTAAGATCACATCACTAGTGACGAGTAAGAAACCCAGCTCTCCTCCCTCCCATCCCATTACTCCTCATCAGGTTACACTAGAGGCAACTCTGTGAGTCAGACAGATTCTATAAGCCTCACTCCCAGAGAACATAATCTCTGTGATTTTTCTCATGGCAAATGGTGTTTCAAAAGAGAGGATAAGGCAGAGAGAGGAAAGAGAGAAAGGGCATAAGCAAGCTTTTCATATATTTAGATTTTCTATGTCTCATTTTCCCAAACATCATCTCATTCCTGTCGGTTGCTAGTTCTGCAAGGTCTTCATTATTTCTAATTGTCCACGTTGCTTTGTTTTCCTTGCTAGGAATGGATTTGCCAAGTGCGCTCACGGTCCCAGGCAGTGGAGAGTCAGCATTAATTTTCTCTTCTCATTTATTAGTGGGTCAATTTTTCTCTCTTGAATCTCTTTTTCCCTTAATATAATTTCAACTACAAAAAGACTGCCTGAGTCTCCTCGGGCAGTTTTTCTAGCACTGCGGGAGCGAGGCCTTTCTTCTATTGTGATCTTGTCTTTCGCTCCTGGCTTTCTTCCGCTAAGGAAGTACTTTGTGTGCCTGCTGGCCTGCACATTTCCAAGGAGGATACACTCCTCTGCTTGGCAACCTCATCCAACATCATCTTTTATGAGGTGAGGCTGAAGGGATCATATCCCCGAAGCCTTTCTTCATCAAAAAGGAACGGAAACCTTCTGCACTTACAAAGACAAAATAAAGTTCTTCAGAAGGCCTCAGCTTGGCCCCCACAGATGGAATTTCATTTTCCCTGATGTTTCTCAGCTGTTTTCTATAATTTCTAAAGTATCGCTTTAAGGAGTCAAGCCCAAGGGTCCTCTGGACACTGGATTTCATGGCCCAGGCCTTTCTCCTCATCTACTCAACAACTGTTATTTAGGGCTTGCATAAAGCACCACACAAGTGTGGTTACTGAATCTGTAAATGACTCATGGCAGAGAGACAGAAAAAACAGTGCATGATCAAATTAGTGGCTGGCTGGCTGAAATTATGAGCAAAACTTAATCACATACAGTGTAGCAGATTAAGAAAGTTCACTGAAGCACCTCACATGGGTCAAAAAGAGAGAGAAAGAGAAAGAGAAAAAGAAAAAGAAACCCACTGTGTGGGATAAAAAATATGTGCCTTTGGAGCAGCTCATGGGAGGAAGACTTAGACAATAGCATATGATAAGCTGACTCTGAGTAAATGGTATTGGTCAGTTGTCTCTTGCTGTGTAACAAACCACCCTCAACTCCAGCAGCATTTTTTTGCAGAAACTGACAATCAGATTATAAAATGTATATGGAAATGTCAAACATCTAGAATCAAAAAACAATTTTTAAGAAATAACAAAGTTGGAGTACTCACACTTTCAGATTTCAAAACTTACTATAAAACTATAGTTATCAAGACACATAGGACAGAAATACAGATCAATGGAACAGAATTAAACAGAAATAAATCTCATGCTTATAACTAACTGATTTTGACAATGGTGCCAAGGAAATTCATTGCGGAAGGGATAGTCTGTCCAACAAATGGTGCTGGGACAACTGAAAGTGAAAGAAATAACCTCTGATCCTCACCTTATCCCATACAAAAATAATTAACTCAAAACCGATTGCTCCACATCACATGCATATGAATAGACTTTTTATACATAGTCCAATGGAGGAGAACTAAGAAACACTTAATTTTCTCCCTTGGAGAGAAAAGACTGAGACACAAGACAAGGAAGAACTTTCCAATCAAATAAGGAAATGCTGACAAGGAGTCATGCCTAAGACGATTCAAGGATAAGCAGAATGCACCTTTGACAATGATATGGCAGAAGGTAATAAAGCTTCATATTCAGAACTAATTATATTACTGAAATCTCTTATATACTTCTCTTATACACATCTCTTATACACTGCTGCTCTTTTTTTTCCACTTGACCTAGCAATCATAAACAAAAGGAATGTAGGAATCCATTTTATCTAATATTAAGATAGCCATGCTAATTTTATTTTGCCTGATTTGTCTTCTTACATCTTTCACTTTTAATCTTTATGTCTTATCTCAGATACAGGCAACTTTAGTTAAGGTCGCAATTTGTGCCTGACAATCAGGTATCTTATGTGAAAACTATAATCAGGAGCTTAATCTGCTTTATTTTATTGTTCTGATAATCCACTGCACATCAATCAAAACCTTGATCTATTTTCTAACACACAAATGAATACAGTAAAATGCCTATATGTCAGTAACGAACTTGTTAGATCATAACATATTTAAAATATCTATCCTCATCACCAAAAATTAACACGGTTGTTAGCAGAAGTTTCCTCACTTGCAGTAATATCTCCTCCATTCAATAATTTTTCTCACTCCTTTTGCTTCCCTTTCCACAATTTTCTCAACTTTCCTGTGGACTTGTTTTACAACATTAAGCTAAATATGAAAGGCAGTGTAGACATGTTCAGAACAAGTGTACAATGGCAGAGAATTGCTCAACTGAGAACGATTCTGAGATGCTTCTAAGCAAAATCCAAGATGAACATCCTTCCTTGCTAACACTTGTCAAAATTTTCAAAATCTCTACACATGATTTCACCAATTGTATTTATAACATAACTTGTTATTTTTCCTGAAATCATTTTGCCAAAAATTGAATTGAATTTTGTGGGTATAAATATAATTTCCCCATTAAAACATTGGATGAAAAATGTTGCACTAGGAAGTATATGTTCTGTAAAGTTTGGCTAGTAAAAAGAACTTTCTACCAAGAAAATCTGGACCAGAGAACATTCTGCAGTTATGCATATATCTGGATATTTCCTAATCCACCCTATCACTATTTGTCTTATAAATAGCGAGTTTAATCTATTTATATTTATTGTGATAATGATGTTTGAACATGTTCCTACCATATAATTTACTTTCTAAATTGATCTCCCCTTTTAAAATCTATTTTGCCTTTTAAACAATACTATTGTTTCCCCCAACTAAACAGGAATTTTAGCTTGCTCTTAGGTTCTTTGATCTCCTTCCCAACACTCATCATATTTATATTATTCTAGATTTTCAATTCTGGATCATCATTAATAAATTTCTTTTTTTTTTTTTTTTATTTTTTTTTACTTGTGCTTCTTTTACATCAGTAAAATATTCTGGATTATTCTCTCCTACTATTTAAGTATTTCATCCAAACTGTTTTCAGTGTGGATCTTTGTGTGACAAAGCCTTATATGTCTGAGAATATTTTTATCATACTCCCATATTTGAATAGCAACTTGGCTGAAAATATTCTAGAATAAAGTATTCTTTCAAAACTTTAAAAATACTATCTGAGACTTCTGGTTTCCTCTCAGGAAGTAGAGATTGGGAAAGAATGACAATCCCAACTCTGCAATAACATTAAAAAAAAAAAGTGACACAAAGAGCAAGTTCATCATTTTTCTTGAACCAGTTGGAGCATTAAAATCACAGGGCAACCAACAAGCCCAAAAGGAGAGATGAGATGCAATAACTGGTTTACCTTGACAAGAGCATCCAGACACCAGTACGGAGAATTCAGCTAGGGGAATTGGCAAATTGGTGGCAGATGAAAGAGACCTAGTGATAGATGATTAAGACTGTAAGCAGCACAGGAACTGTGGGAGTCCACACACTATTATAGGCTTTTTCTTTACAAACTCTACTGGATATTCAAAGAAAAGATTGGAAAATTTCTGAGTCTCCCTGTGGTGCAGACCTAAAGAAGGGGAAGAGCAAACTGCAGGAAAGGTAAAAACTCCGCTGGTACCTTTATTCTCTATCTCCTTTCTGGGGGAAAAAAAAAAAGCCTTAACACATGAGAGAAAAGACAACAAACACTGTTACCCTTACGGCACTAGTGAAGACCCACTGCAGCTGAGAAAAGGTAACAGAGGAGAAATATCCCTCTATCTCTAGATGAGGGAAATCATGCTGGAGAAGGGGATCAGCATGGAAAAGGCCACATACCCAAAGATGGAAGCTTAGTCAAAACAAAAAAAAATGATCTCCACCCTTATACCCCTATGGCTAGGCTAACAAGCATGGAGTAACAAGTAAATTGCAAGATACGTATCTTTTCTTAGATGCAAAGCACAGTAAAGACCTCAAGCCAGAGGATGGATCATATACTGAAAAATACTCTCTGTCAAACAAGCCCTTAACCTAAACTCAAAGTATTGCTTAGCCATAGCAGTAACAAATCTCAAATCCAGCCCAACTCCTAATTAGATTGACTCAAACTGCTATGCTAAAGTCTTAGCGGAAGGAAAGATATGCCTCTTTTTCAAGCATAGAAAATATTTACTTCAGTCTCTACTGTCCTACACGAGATGTATGTCTTCCTACAAAAACTTACAAAGCATACAACAAGGCAAGTAAAAGCAACACACCTCCTAGAGAAAAAGTAATCATCAGAACCAAATTCAAATATGATATATGTGTTGAAACTATATGACAGGGAATTTAAAATAAATATAATTAATATGCTAAAGATGCTAATGGAGAAGGTAAACCAAATGCAAGATTTTATGGGTAATATCAGTAGAAATGAAATTATAGGAAATAATAAAACTGAAATGCTAGAAATGAAAGCACAACAACAGAGATGAAAAATGCCTTTAACTGGCTTATCAAAAGATTCAAGAAGCTGAAGAATCAAAGAATTTGGAAAATTTCAAAAAATTAAACTGAAGCACAGAGACAAGAAAGAAAGAACAAAAGAAAGAGAAAACCTAAAAAGAATTCCAAGAGTTTAGGAACAAATCAAATAATCTAACAAATAGGCAACTGGATACCAGAAGGAAAAGAGAGAGAGAGAACAGAGCAAAAGAAATATTTGAAGAAATAATTCCAAAAAATTTAGAAGACTAATGACAGGTACCATACCACAGATCTAAGAATCTCAGAGAATACCAAGCCAAATACATAGCAAAACAAACAAACAACAAACATACCTAGTCATAGAACGTCAAACTGCTGAAATTAAAAGACAAAGAGAAAACCTTGAAAGCAGCCAGAGAAAAAAGACACACTGCATATAAAGGAACAAAGATGATAATTAAATTATACTTTTTTTTCAAATATCAGGAAAGCTAGAAAGCAACTGGAGTAACATTTTGAAAGTGCTGAAGATATAAAACTTCTCAACCAGAATTCTATACCAAGTGAAAATATCTTTCAGAAATAAATGAGAAATAAAGGCTTTCTTAGGCAAAAACTGAGAAAACTTGCTGCCAGCAGACCTACACTACAGAAAATATTGAAGAAATTTTTCAGGCAGAAATTATTATATGAGACAGAAACCTGGATCTACACAAAGAAATAAAGAGCTCTGGAAAAGGAATAAGCGAAGGTAAAATAGAATTAAGTTTTTCCTTATTTTTATTTACTCTAAAAGATAATTGATGGTCTAAAGCAAAAATAGCATCAATGTACTGAGTGCTTATGACGTGTATAAAAGTAAAATACATAACAATAACACAAAGAATGGGAAGGAGGTAGTGAGAATATGATTGTAAAGGTCTTACACTACACACAAAGAGGTATAATTTTATTTAAATGTAGACTCTGATTAGTTAAATTCGTATATTGTAAAACTTGGGCAATTATTAAGGAAAAATTTTAAGAGGTATAAATAAATAGAGAGAACACAAGTGGAATAAAAATTGCCCAATTAACCCATGAATACAGAAAAAGAGGGAAAAAAAGAAATGAAAGACAGATGGAACAAATAGAAAACTGCTAGCAAGGTGGTAAAATTAAATACAAACATCAATAATTACATTCATGCACATTATATGTGAATAGCATAACAGTTAAAATACAAACATTATCAGATCAGACTAATAAAAAAGCAAGGCCTCACAATATGCTATCTATGAGAAACTTACATTAAATATAAAAATAAAAATATGAGACTTATGCTTCCAGGAAGCTGAGCTTGTAAATGTACTTTTCCCTCTTTCTCCCACTAAAGCCCAGAAATTATATTTAAATCAAATTTTGGAAAACTATGTAAGGTGAAGATAAGACAGACCAGCTATGTACCTTAGGACATAAAGAATACCACACTGTGATGAGTTCCCTGTGTTCTCCTTTTGCTTTATATATCCCAGACTTGGAAATGAAGAAGCCAGCAACCAGAAACACCAACAGATGCAGATGAAATAAGCTCCCCAAAAAGCCTGCTCTCTCCTAATCAAAGGACCAGGAATGCTCAGTCAAGAAAGAGTACTTTTTGATGACAACCACTCTATTGCAAGCAAACATTACAGAAAAGGTTGTGACTGTGCCCACACCCATGCCAGCAAAAATCAAGTGGGGACCTTGGACTTCCACCTTCACCATGCTGTACAAAGGCACTTCAATACTCTTGCTGAGCTGGTGTCGGGAAAGTCTAAGTAAAGGGTCCGGATTTGATCCCCACCAGCCAGTAAGGAAAACTCCCCAACCAACACAGCTCCAATGGAGACCGTATGGGATGTCTGAACATCCACTCCAACCAATCAGTAACCCCTCCCCTTTTCACTGGAGTAATGTCAAAAGAGACGTACTGGAGAGTCAGGACTTTCACTACTACCCAGCAGTAAAAAAACCACATCACTGGAGTGTCAGTGAGACCATATGGGGAGCCAGAAATCTCACTCCAGCCCAGCAGTAATGAATTGTTCCTGCCTGGGTGTCAGTGGAGGTTAAGTAGGAAACCTGGACTTCTGCTTCCATTTGGCAGTAATAAGGCAGTAATTCCCCCTTTCCCTTTTGGACATCTTGTATAATTTAGTATCACAACCAGGATGCTGACATTGATACAGGGTCAGAAAAAAAAAAGCCTAAAACAGGTTAAAATAATATTCAGAGTCTCATAGCATAAATATGAAAATATTCAAGTTTAAATTGAGAATCACTTATCATACCAGTAAAATCTCAAATTGCGTTTTAAAAGATAATCAATAGATCCTGACACTGAGATGACAGAGATGTTAGAATTATTTAGCAAAGATTTAAAAGCAGCCATGATGACAAATCCTTCCACAAGCAATTACAAAACTGATGAAATAAATGAAAAAATAGAAAGCTTAAGCAAAAAAACAGAGGATATAAAGAAGAACCAAATGGGAAATTTAGAAGTGAAAAATACAATAACTGGGAGGAAAAAGTTCAATGAGTAGACTAAAAAGAAGACAAAAGAGAAAAGAATCAGTGAATTGAAAGGTAGAACAATGTAAGTTATCCAGTCTAACCAAAATAAATAAATAAAACAATCTGAGGGGGGGAAATAAAAGTAGACAGAGCCTCAGTGACTGTGGAACTATAATAGGAAATTTAACATTTGTGTTATTGGAATACCAGAGAGAGATGAGGAAAAAAAGCAAGACTGAGAAATTAATAAATTTGCTCTGTAAAAGGTCCTACTAATAGGATAAAAGGTAAGGTACAGACTGGGAGAAAATATTTGCAAATGATGTATTTGGCAAAGGACTAGTATATAGAATATATAAAGAACTCTCGAACTTTAATAGTGAAAAAAAATCCAAGTTGAACATGAGCAAAAAAAAAAAAATAATAATAATGAAGAGATATTTCACTGGAGGGGGTGTAGCAAATAAGCACATAAAAAAGATGTGCAGCATCATTAACCATCAAAGAAATCCAAATTAAAACCACAATGACTTATTACTACACTATCAGAATGGCTAAAATAAAAAAAAATGACAACACCAAATGCTAGTGAGGATGCAAAGAAAGGAATCACCATATAGTCATTGCTAGTGGGCTAGCAATGCAGCTACTCTGGGAGTTTGGCACGTTCTTAAAAAACTAAACATACAAATACCATATGACTCAATATTTGTTCTCCTGGGCATTTCTCTCAGAGAAATAAAGATTTATGTTTACACAATACCTGTGCATGAATATTTTTTTCATAATAGTCCCAAACTCGGGGTACCTGGGTGGCTCAGTAAACTAAGCATTGGACTCTTTATTTCAGCTCAGGTCATGATCTCATGGTCATGAGACTGAGTCCCCCATCGGGCTCCATGCCCAGCTTGAGATTCTCCCTCTCTCCCTCTCCCTCTGCCTCTACCATCTCGCTCCCTCTCTAAAAATAATAATAATAATAATATTAATAAATAAAATAATTTGGAAAAAAAGATCCTCTCTCCCTTTCCCTCTGCCCCTCCCACTCTCTCTAAAAAATAAAAATATAAGTAGATAAATAAAATAGTCCCAAAGTGGAAACACCCCAGATGTCCTTCAACAGTTGAGTAAAGACTGTGGTACATCCATATCAGAGAACACTTCACAGCAACAAAAAGAAACAAACTATTACTACAAAAAACTTGTATGGATCTAAAGGGAACTACACTGAGAGGGGGAAAAAGGCAATCTCAAAAGGTCACATACTGTATGATTTTATTCACACAACATTTTTGAAATAACAAATTATATTATAGAAATGGAGAACCAGGGTGACCACAGGAGGGAAGTGGGTGTGGCTAGAAAAAAAGGTAACATGAGGGATTTTTTTAGTGATGGAACTGTTCCATATTTTGACAGTATCAATGTCATTATCCTGGTTGTGATACCGAACTATAATTTAGCAAGATGTCATCAGTGGGAGAAATTTAGAGAGGAGTACATGGGATCTCTCTGAGTTATTACAAACTACATGTAAATTTATAATTATTTCAAGATAAATAGTTTAACTAAAAGAAAACAATGTATAAGTAACAACAACAAAAGATGAAAACAATATACCATGTGGGTTGGGGGTCCCCCAGACAACCATATGTCTGGATATTTGCTAGGACTAATGGACTCAGCATACAGCTATACTTACAGCTAAGGCTTATTACACTAGGTAGTAAGGACTCAGCAGATCACAAAGGCTTCTAGATGTGCTCTCCCTCCCACGAACACACTCTTCCCCCAGCAATGAAAATGCAATATGTGCACAACTTGTCTGCCCAGAGAAGCCAAATAGAGACCCAGCATTCAAAGTTTTAATTGGAGCTACTCCTGTAGGCACCCTCTACTTTAGTGTGTACCAAAATTCTAGACTCCCAGAAGGAAAGCAAATGTGCAGGATAAACCACACTGCTGGTACAAACAGTCTTAGCACAGTTAGCCTCCTTTATTAGTGAGGCAATGGTAGGAATACCTCCAAATCCAAATTCCCAGATCCCAGCCAAGAGCCAACCTTGCCCACAGGTCTTTCTAAGGATAGCAGCCCCAAGCCTACCATGTTAATTCCCTACTGCACACCATGCAACCACTAGTCAAAAGAAAGCTAGAATAGATATTTTAATATCAGACAAAGTAAACTCACAAACAAGGAATATTATCAGGATAAAAAGGGACATGGCATAATAATGAAGGGTTCAATTCTCAAAGAAGAAATAATAATTCTGTGTATGCAACCCACAAGAAAGCTTCTAAATATATGAAGTAAAAACTTATATAATTGAAACAGAAATAACCAAATCCACAATTATAGTTGGCATCCTCAACACTCGAAGTAATTAGCAAAACGAGTAGGAAGAAAACCACTAAGGATATAAAAATCCTGAACAACACTGTGAACCAAAATTGACCAAATTGACACATGATCCACATTCTTCTTAAATTTACATGGAACATTCACCAAAGTGCATTATATTCTTGGACCTAAAACAATGCTTTCAAAATTAAAAGAATAGAAATTATACAGAGTATAAACTCAGACCACAAAAGAATTAAACTAGAAATCAGTAACAAAAATATAATTGGAAAATAATCAAATACTTAGAACTAAACAATACACTACTAATAACCTATTACTCAAAGAGAAAATCTCAAGGGAAATTTTAAAATATTTTAAGCTAAATAAAAATGAAAATACTGAATATTGTCATTTGCAAGCAGCTAAAGCAGTGCTTAGATGGAAATTTATAGCAGTAAATGCTTATATTAGAAAAGAATAAAGATTTCTAATCAATAATCTAAGATTACATCTGAAAAAGAGCATATGAGACCCAAAACAACAAGAAAGAAGAAAAAATACAGTTCAGAGTAGAAATCAATGAAATTGAAAATGGAAAAACAATAGGAAAAAAATTCAATGGAACCTCAAACTGGATTTTAGAGAAAAGTCAATAGAAATGATAGATTTCTTTGAGAAGGACACAAAGAAATGGAAAAACGCTCCATGCTCATGGATTGGAAGAACAAATACTGTGAAAATGTCTATGCTACCTAGAGCAGTCTGCACATTTAATGCAATCTCTATCAAAATACCATCCACTTTTTTCAAAGAAATGGAACAAATAATCCTAAAATTTGTATGGAACCAGAAAAGACCCTGAATAGCCAGAAGAATGTTGAAAAAGAAAAGCAAAGCTGGTGGCATCACAATTCCAGACTTCAAGCTCTATTACCAAGCTGTCATCATCAAGACAGTGTGGTACTGGCACAAAAACAGACACATCGATCAATGGAACAGAATAGAGAGCCCAGAAATGGACCCTCAACTCTATGGTCAACTCATCTTCGACAAAGCAGGAAAGAATGTCCAATGGCAAAAAGACAGTCGCTTCAACAAATGGTGTTGGGAAAATTGGACAGCCACATGCAGAAGAATGAAACTGGACCATTCCTTACACCACACACAAAAATAAACTCAAAATGGATGAAAAACCTCAATGTGAGACAGGAATCCATCAAAATCCTTGAGGAGAACACAGGCAGCAATCTCTTTGACCTCAACCACAGCAACTTCTTCCTAGACACATCGCCAAAGTCAAGGAAAGCAAGGGCAAAAATGAACTATTGGGACTTCATCAAGATAAAAAGCTTTTGCACAGCAAAGGAAACAGTCAACAAAGCCAAAAGACAACCAACAGAATGGGAGAAGATATTTGCAAATGACATATCAGATAAAGGGCTAGTATCCAAAATCTATAAAGAACTTACCAAACTCAACACCCAAAGAACAAATAATCCAATCAAGAAATGGGACGAAGACATGAGTGGACATTTCTGCAAAGAAGACATCCAAATGGCCAACAGACACATGAAGAAGTGCTCAATATCACTCAGCATTGGGGAAATCCAAATCAAAACCTCAATGAGATACTATCTCACACCAGTCAGAATGGCTAAAATTAACAAGTCAGGAGAGGACAGATGTTGGTGGGGATGCAGAGAAAGGGGAACCCCCCTACACTGTTAGTGGGAAGGCAAGCTGGTGCAGCCACTCTGGAGAATAATATGGAAGTTCCTCAAAAAGTTTAAAATAGAGCTACTGTATGACCCAGCAATTGCACTACTGGGTATTTACCCCAAAGATACAAATGTAGTGGTCTGAAGGGTCACGTGCACCCCAACGTTTATAGGAGCAGTGTCCACAACAGCCAAATAATGGAAAGAGCCAAGATGTCCATCAACAGATTAATAGATAAAGAAGATGTGTTATATATATACAATGGAATGTTATGCAGCCATGAAAAGATGAAATCCTGCCATTTGCAATGACGTGATGGAGCTAGAGGGTATTATGCTAAGCAAAATAAGTCAATCAGAGAAAGACAAGTATCATATGATCTTACTGATATGAGGAATGTGAGAAACAAGATGGAGGATCATAGGGGAAGGGAGGGAAAAATGAAACAAGATGAGAGGGAGACAAACCATAAGAGACTCAATCTCAGGAAACAAACTGAGGGTTGCTGGAGTGGAGGGGGGCGGGAGGAATGGGGTGGCTGGGTGATAGACATTGGGGAGGGTATGTACTATGGTGAGTGCTATGAATTGTGTAAGACTGATGAATCACAGACCTGTACCCCTGAAACAAATAATACATTATATGTTAAATCAAAATTATTTTAAAAAAAGAAATACATTTCTAATCAGACTGACCAATGAAAAAATAGAAAAGACACAAATTACCAACATTGCATATGAAAAAAGACCACTACTGTTGCTCCTATAGTGATCAAAATGATAATAAAGGGATATTCAGAACAACTTCAGGCCAATAACTTCAACATCTTAGATGAAATGGACCAATTCTTTGAAAGACATGAACTACCACAGCTCATTCAAGAAGAAACAGATAACCTAAATAGGCCTGTATTTACTAAAGAAATTAAATTTGTAGTCAAAGTCCTCCAAGAAAAGAAAACTCCAGGCCCGTATGGTTTCACTGGCAAATTCTACCAAACTTTCAATGAAGAAATAATACCAATTTCTGCACAACCTCTACCAGAAAATTCAAGCAAACTTTTCCAAATTCATTTGATGAAGCCAGCATTACCCTAACAATACTAAGACCAGAAAAATACTTTACAAAAGTTTAATTTTAGTAGACACCAACTAATTAATTTTTTTTCTTTTATGGATTTAGCTTTTGGTGGTGTATCTAAAAACTTTCTGCCTAACCCAAGGTAGCACAGATCTTATCCTATCTTTCCTTTAGAAGTTTAGTTATTTACACAGAATGTCCAATAAAACATGCATACATAATCTTCAAAGCACAAGAAAAAAATCCAAATTAAAAAATTCAAAAAATCTCAACAGACACTTCATCAGGTGAATGTCAAATAAGCATATGAAAAGATGCCCCAAATCATTAGTCATTAGGGAAATGAAAATCAAAACCATGACAAAATGACACTACATAGCTATTAGCATGTTCAAAATGATAAAGCTTGCCCACACTACATGTTGCTGAGAATGTGGAGCCACTGGAACTCTCATACAATAACTACTTTATCATCAAGTAATTCAATACTGGAAATAATGAATTAGTATTTTTTAGTTCTTCATTTTAAAAGAATTTGACACTTGTAGAAAAGTTACAAAAACAGCAAAGAACGTTTCCCATTCCCTTTACCCAGCTTTCCCTAAAGTTAACATTGTACCTAAATGTAGTAAAATTAACAAAATTAATAAATTAACAATGATACAATATTTTTAAGTAAACTATAGGCATTATTCATGTATCACCAGTTTTTGGACTAATGTCTATTTTGCTGTTGCTGTTCCAGATCCGACCCAAGATCCCACATTGCATTTGATGTCCTGCCTCCTTAGTTTCCTTGAATCTGACAGTTCTTGGTCTTTCATCATCTTTCATGACTGTGAAGTATACCAGTCAGGCATTTTGTAGAATGTCCTCAATTTGGTTTTGTCTGATGTTTTCTAATAACTTGATTGGGGCTGTAGGATTTGGGGAAGAATATCACAGAAGTGATGTGCCCTTCTTAATGCATCATATATCATAAATAATGTTGATATATTACTTGCTTAAGGTGGTGTCTTCGAGCTTTCCCCACTACAAAGTTATTATCTCTCCTTCATTGTTAATAAGGTTTGGGGTTGTCCCTTATCTCTCCATTTTGGCACTATATGAGCTCTTTCAATCTGAGGCCATCCTTTTTTTTTTTAATCCATTATTCCTCCCAAGAGTTTTTCTTTCCTACTTTTATTTCTTATACCCTTAGATTCTTCTGCATTGCTGGCTGTGTGGTGCCCCTATGGGCCAGAGTTTCACTCTCCCATTGCTATTCCCATCTCTTAAAGCTTTTCCATTTCTTTGTTCTTCCTATTCTCTTCCTTAGAAATGTCCTAAGTCTGATGTTCCAAATCACTAATTCATTCCTCAATTATATATTTTTTTGCTAAATAACCCATCATTATCTAACTATTATGTATTTCATACCTAAATTTTTACTTTGTCCATTTGATGTTTTCCTGTTCTTGTTTTATGTTTATCTCCTTTAGCATAATTATTGTTAAGCTGTTTTCAAACCCTGGTCCATATGTTCTAATAATTCTGCTTTTGATGGAATCTGTAATGCACCATTCTTAATGACATTTTCTTCCTGAAATAGCTATACTTCTCAAAAATCTCATTATTTTGGCTAGTGAGCTCCTTTTTCCTAGGGGTGTCAGCTGTCTGTCAAATAATGAGTTGTAGGGAAGCCAGAATCCCAGTCATTATTAACCTAATTAGCTCAGATGAAAGAACCCCAGATTGGAGAACTTAGGTACCAGTGAACTATAGTCAATCACCCCCTGCTCCAAAAATCAACCCCCTAGGTCAAAGTTTTACTTTCTGTAAACCCAAAGGAAACAACAGTAAGAAGAGACACTCCTTAAATAATAATTCACCATGAGATAGGAAAGGGGAGTGGAGAAGTTTAGATGACAAAAAGCAAGAAGCAACTGCCCAAAGTACCTGAGTCCCCACCTATTTTTGTCAGCTCCTCATAAGCACAGAGTTTTTGTGCTGTACTAATTTATTCTTGAGAACACCTGGGTTAGAGCTTGAGTTTCCATAGGTATGGACAAGTTCTATATTTCCTGAAGTAATGAAAGAAGGAAAGCAAAAGCAGCCTCAAATGCATTTCTTATCTTCATGAGGCTATGGGAAAAGCCCTCCCACTCTCGAGTTCAAAATTCCTCTATAACCCCCCAAAAAATTTCTTACAGTTTTCTCTTTAGCTTCCTATTTTCACTCTAGAGCAAATGTGTAAACCTCAGCACCGCTGATATTTTGGGCCAAATAATTCTTTGTTATGTAAAGCTGCCTTATGCATTGTGGGATCCCTGTAGCATCCCTGGCTTGTACCCACTACAAAACAGTGGCATCTCCTCCCCAGCTCAGACAACCAAAAATGTTTCTAGATATTGCCAAAGGTCCCTGGGAGTGTATGTGTGGTGGGGGACAAGGGGAGGAGGGAATCATCCTTGGTTAAGAACCACTGCTTTGAAGTTCTGCAGGGGTTGGTTTTGAAGGCATTAGCCCACACTCATGCTAGATTGGTGTCTTGGTAGGAACCACTAAATAGCAATCTCTGCACCTGATAGTTGTCCAGTAAGTATTGCTTCTCTTCCTCCTGTCCCCACTCCCCCAAACAAGAAGGTTAAAAAGAAATCAGGCCTTAAATCAGACCCACAAAGGTGCTAGGGACAACCAAGGGGAAAAAGTATAGGGGAGGTAATTGACCATAGCCTTTGAGGGCCCACAGCCCTGCCAGTGCCTTGAAGACAGGGGCCTTCTTTGCCTGTGGATGGTGCAGGGTCTACTACTTACTGCCAATTGGACTTGCCTCCCAAGACCTGGTGCAGTCACAGGAGCCAAGAAGTCCATGCTGGACAGCTTATGGCATCAGTTGATGGGCTGTCTCATCTGGGCAATGCCCGGGCTTCAGCTCTTCTGCATTTAATTGGTATTAAAGATTAAAAAGCAAATTACCAAAGCAATCACACAGAATCCACTTGTCTATATCTCGCTACGGCTCCCAAGCAGTTTGATATTTACTGTCAGCTGGCATTTAATTACTCAGCCAGATTTGGAGGCCATAATTGACAGAATGCTGAAGACTAATTCTTTAAAAGGATGCTTTCCCCATACAAGAACACTTGGGCTCAGAGGTGACACCGTCTCCCTGTTCCAAAGATCAGGGAGACAGACATCAGAACAGATTGATTCCTTCTCCCTCACTCCTCCTTACTGTTGCTTAGTTGGTTTAGGTCCTCATGCCTGCTGGAGTCGGTGGGGAAAAGCAGATGAGACACTCAGGCGTGAAACTTTTCCCCTTTCTAGTCGCCAAATCCAACCAGGTCCTGATTCTACAGAAAACACCCATAACCAGAAGGAGGGACCTGCCCTCAAGGTAGAACTACAGAGCCCAGCTGACAGAACCACATCTTTGTCTAGGACAAAGGGAAAAACCTGTCAGAGGAAGTTGAAGGAGCATGATGGTACTGCTGACTAGTTGGTTACATATCTATGAACCCTCACCGCAGGTTGTAAAATTCCCCACCTCACCCTTGTTGCCCATGTCTCATATCATTGCACGTTGTTTTAATTTCCTAATCCTGCATCAATTACCTCAGGTACCACTTAATAATTTAGACATTTCAAACTAGACTGGGCTCAGCAGCATAAAACACAGAAAAGAGGGCAATGCAGAGTTCTAAGGAAATATGGAAAAAATTGTAACAGATCAGCTATTTCTTTTTCTACTCCTTCAAGGTCACTGTCCAATACAGCTCAGTGCTATATTGAAAACACAGAGATCTTAATACAAAGAAAGAAGCTTGTCCAAGCTTTTTTCTTTTTCTTTTAATTAATAATACCAAAACTCAAAAAAGGGGCAAATTTTCAAAAAGGAGAAATATAATGTTTTTGAACATTGCTAATTTCAATTAGTGATTTATCAAGGTCGACCACCCATCTGAGTAAATATGCTTTTGTTTTCTGGGATTTTTTTTTTCCTTAAACATGGAGACTCAAGAAAAAGAATTTATTTATTTTTTTTTTAAGAAGGGAAAGGCTGAGAAAAAGGCTGACTTTGGAGGGATTGTTTGGTTTTGAAACCTGTGCTCTCTACCAGGAGTTTGTATTGGTCTCAGCTCCCACTAGACACTCAAATTTCTGTCTTTTCTTTTCAACATTAGGAAACTGTGGGCTTTGTTGCAGTCATATTTGAATCTGTGCAAGCCAAACTCTGCAGGCCTGGATGAAATAGCATGCTTAGGAATTTTATGAACTAGATTTGCATGCAAATCCGCCTGGCTTTCCGTGCAGAGAGGCCAAATGGAGCTACTGTGGATGTCCCATTTAAAGCAGCAGAGCTGCCCTGCACAGGGGCGGCAGGGCGGGGGCGGGGGTGGCAGGGCGGCGGCGACGGGTCTGGGCTTCCACCCGCAGCGCACCTGGGCAGGCTCGCTCGCGGCCAGGTGTACCTATGAGGTACCTGGATTCGTTCCAGCAACTCTGTGACTGCACATTTCCCCAGTCAGACCCCCACCCTGATTTCTCTCACACACCTCTTCCCAAAGTGCTCTTCCCCAGACACTTCCATGGGCATGGCCTCCATTAAGACCTAGGAGTCCTAACATGAGTTTATATGTAACTGGCCAACTGCCTGTTTTAAGAAATTAATAAAAGCAAATTTCTTCTATTCTTTCAAAATCTCTTTGCGTTACTACACCACATCTGCCCATACACCAGTGATAGGAAGCATCTCACTCCATTTTCTTGCATTGTGTTCACCCTTGGGATTCATAGCTTTGGGCAGGGAAGCCGTCACCCTCTCTTTCCACTCACACATTATCAGGAGGTAGTTTTAGTTCTTAGTCCCCAACTACCAGACTAGCATGCTGACATTCAGGCCTCAAAAAAGAATATATGCTTTAAAAAAATAAGTAAATAACATTATTAATAAACAGCCACCTAAAAATAATATAAAAACCAGAATTCTGGAGGAGGAGCAAGATGGCAGAGGAGTAAGAGACCTAAATTTCATCTGGTCCCAGGAATTCAGCTACATAGGGATCAAACTATTCTGAATACTTAGGAACTCAACAGGAAATCAAAGAAAAGAATAGCAACAACTCTCTGAACAGAAAAGCGACCACTTTCTGAAAGGTAGGACGTGCAGAGAAGTGAATCCGAGGCTATATTCGGGAGGATAGGCAGCGGGGGAGGGGACCTCCATCAGCCGCTAAGGGCAAGTGATAGAGCAGCGGAGCACAAAATCGGAACTTGTAGAAGTCGGCTCCGCTGAGGGACATCGCTCCAGTGGCTAAGCGGGGGGTGAAACCCTCACGGGGACAGTGCAGTCGCAGGACCCTTGGGGGTCACAGAAAGACCGGGGGTGCCTGAGTGCGGCAGAGCTCCCAGGTATCAGAGCAGGGAAGCCGGCTGCAGAGATGGAGCCGAGGGGTGGGCTCTCGGCTCGGGGTTGCCATAAACCATGATCCACCGCACAGTCCAGCCACTGCTTTTCAAGCAGGGACCCAACAAGCAGCAGATCTGGGGATACTCCCCTTCCTGGGAGGAGCAGCACCGGAGTGCACCACAGGGATCCACTGGATTTGGAGACGCCACATGGGGTCGTGTGCCAGAGATAGAAACACTTGGTCACAGGCCAGGTGAGCACAGAGTGCAGCCGGAGACGGGGGAGATGGGAGCGACTGACCGCTTTTCTCTGGGGGCACACTGAGGAGTAGGGACCCGAGTTCTTGGCTCCTCTGGGCAGAGATTGGGAGGCCACCATTTTCACTATCCTCCTCCAAAGCTGTATGGAAAGCTTACAGGGAACAAAAACTCCTGAGAGCAAACCCAAGCAGATTACAAAGCCCAGACCGGCAAGGGCAGGGCAATTCCGCCTCTAGCAAAGACATTTGAGAACCACAGCAACAGGCCCCTGCCCTAGAAGATCAGCAAGAACAGCCAGCCAAGACCA
This sequence comes from Callorhinus ursinus, assembly GCF_003265705.2. Taxonomy (NCBI): domain Eukaryota; kingdom Metazoa; phylum Chordata; class Mammalia; order Carnivora; family Otariidae; genus Callorhinus; species Callorhinus ursinus. The sequence continues at coordinate 29,279,967 of NW_027397081.1, forward strand.
AGTTTACCGATCAATGAGAACGGCCGGACTCCAGGACTAGGGGAATACAGGATATAGAATTCATGGCTTTTTTCCCCCTGATTCTTTAGTCTTTCAAAGTTAATTTTTTTAATTTTGTTTTTTACTTTATCTATTTTTTTTAATTTTTCTTTTTCCCTTTTTCAACCAACATCTTATCAATCCCTTTTTTAAAAAATCTTTTTTTTTTTCATTTTTAGAGTCATACTCTATCCCATCATTGTACTTAACCTTACATTTGGCATATATATAAGTTGTTCTCTCTTTAAAATTTTGAGATACAATTCGTTCTAACAGACCAAAATATTCCCTAAATCTCTAGTGTATGGATTTGTTCTGGTCTCCTGCCTGATTACATTCTCTCCCCCCCTTTTTTTTAATTCCTCTTCTTTCTTTATTCAACCAACTTCTTATCTTATCAATTCCTTTTATAAAATCTTTTAAAATTATCATTTGACAGTCATATTCCATCCCTTCATTGTATTTAACCTTATTTTTGTACATATATGTTTTTCTTTCTTAAAATTTTGAGAAGCAGTTTCTTCTAACAGACCAAAATACACCCAAAATCTACTGTGGCACTGATCTATTCACCAGCCTGATCATATTTGATCATATTCCTTTTTTATCTTTTTCTTTTTTTTTTCTTTTTTCTTTCTTTCCCTTTCTTTTCCCCCGGTTCCAGATCTCTTCTGATTTCTTTAGTGTATGATTTTATGGGGTCATTTTTATGCCATTGACATTTTGTTCTCTCATTCATCTATTCTCCTCTAGACAAAATGACAAGTTGGAAAAAAATCACCTCAACAAAAAGAACAAGGGGCAGTACTGCCTGCCAGGGACCTAATCAATATGGCCATTAGTAAGATGTTGGAATTAGAGTTCACAGTGACAATTATAAAGTTACTAGCTGGGCTTACAGAGACCTGGCAGGTTAGAAAGGACTGGCATGGTATCCTCAGAGCACTAAACGAGAAAAATATGCAGCCAAGAATATTATATCCAGCTAGGCTCTCATTGAAAATTGAAGGAGAGATAAACAGCTTCCACGACAAACAAAAACTAAAGGAATTTGCAAACACAAAACCAGCCCCCCAGAAATATTGAAAGGGGTCCTCTAAGCAAAGAGAGAGCCTAAAAGCAGCCTAGACCAGAAAGGAACACAGACAATATACAGTAACAGCCACCTTACAGGCAATACAATGGCAATAAATTCAGACCTTTCAATAGTGACCCTGAATGTAAATGGGCGAAATGCCCCAATCAAAAGACACAGGCTATCAGATCGGATTAAAAACAAGACCCATCGATATGTTGTCTGCAAGAGACTCATTTTAGACCAAAAGACACCCCCACATTGAAAGTGATGGGGTGGAAAACCGTTTACCATGCTCATGGACACGAAAAGAAAGCTGGGGTGGCAATCCTTATATCAGACAAATTAGATTTTAAAACAAAGACTGTAATAAGAGATGAGGAAGGACACTATATCCTACTTAAAGGGTCTATCCAACAAGAAGATCTAACAATTGTAAAAATCTATGCCCCTAACATGGGGGCAGCCAATTATATAAGGCAATTAATAACAAAAGCAAAGAAACACATCGACAACAATACAATAATAGTGGGGAATTTAAACACCCCCCTGACTAAAATGGACAGATCATCTAAGCAAAAGATCAACAAGGAAATAAAGACTTTAAATGACACACTGGACCAAATGGACTTCATACACATATTCAGAACATTCCATCCCAAAGCAACAGAATACACACTCTTCTCTAGTGCCCATGGAACATTCCCCAGAATTGATCACCTCCTAGGTCACAAATCAGGTCTCAACCGCTACCAAAAGATTGGGATTATTCCCTGCATATTTTCAGACCACAATACTTTGAAACTAGAACTCAATCACAAGATGAAAGTCAGAAAGAACTCAAATACATGGAGGCTAAAGAGCATCCTACTAAAGAATGAATCAGTCAACCAGAAAATTAAAGAAGAATTTAAAAAATTCATGGAAACCAATGAAAATGAAAACACAACTGTTCAAAATCCTTGGGATACAGCAAAGGCAGTCCTGAGAGGAAAGTATATAGCAATACAAGCCTTTCTCAAGAAACAAGAAAGGTCTCAAGTACACAACATAACCCTACACCTAAAGGAGTAAGAGAAAAAACAGCAAATAAAGCCTAAACCCAGCAGGAGAAGAGAAATAATAAAGATCAGAGCAGAAATCAATGACATAGAAACCAAAAGAACAGTAGAACAGATCAACGGAAGTAGGAGCTGGTTCTTTGAAAGAATTAACAAGATTGATAAACCCCTGGCCAGATTTATCAAAAAGAAAAGAGAAATGACCCAAATCAACAAAATCATGAATGAAAGAGGAGAGATCACAACCAACACCAAAGAAATACAAACAATTATAAGAACATATTATACGCAACTCTATGCCAGCAAATTAGATAACCTGGAAGAAATGGGTGCATTCCTAGAGATGTATCAACTACCAAAAATTGAACCAGGAAGAAATAGAAAACCTGAACAGACGTATAACCACTAAGGAAATTGAAGCAGTCATCAAAAATCTCCCAACAAACAAAAGCCCAGGGCCAGACGTCTTCCCAGGGGAATTCTACCAAACATTTAAAGAAGAATTAATACTTATTCTTCTGAAACTGTTCCAAAAAATAGAAATGGAAGGAAAAATTCCAAACTCATTTTATGAGGCCACCATTACCTTGATCCCAAAACCTGACAAAGACCCCATCAAAAAGGAGAATTACAGGTGGTTGGAGCAAGATGGCGGAGGAGTAGGAGACCTGGATTTCGTCTAGTTTCAGGAATTCAGCTGAATAGGGATCAAACCATTCTGAACACCTACGAACTCAACAGGAGATCAAAGAGGAGAGTAGCAACAACTCTCTGAACAGAGAAGCGACCACTTACTGGAAGGTAGGACGTGCGGAGAAGTGAATCCAAGGCGGTATTCGGGAGGATAGACGACGGGGAGGGGGCCTCCGTCGGCCGCTTCTGGCAAGTGATAGAGCAGCAAAGCACAAAATCGGAACTTTTAGAAGTCAGCTCCGCTGAGGGACGTCGCTCCAGTGGCTAAGCGGGGGGTGGAATCCTCCCAGGACAGTGTGGTCGCAGGACCCTTGGGGGTCACAGAAAGACCGGGGGTGCCTGAGTGCGCCAGAGCTCCCAGGTATCGGAGCGGGGAAGCCGGCTACAGAGACGGAGCCAAGGCGCAGGCTCTCAGCTCAGGGTTGCCATAAACTGTGATCCGCGGCCCAGTCGGGCCACTGCTCCTCCAGCAGGGACCCAACAAGCGGCAGAACCGGGAGACTCCCCTTCCTCTCCCGGGAGGAGCGGCGCGGGAACGCGCCACAGGGATCTGCTGGGTTTGGAGACTCCACACGGGGTCGGGGGCCAGAGATACAAACGCTTGGTCACAGGCCAGGTGAGCACGGAGTGCGGCCGGAGACCAGGAAGACGGGAGTGACTGACTGCTTTTCTCTGGGGGCGCGATGAGGAGCGGGTCCCCGAGTTCTCAGCTCCTCCGGGTGGAGATTGGGAGGCCACCATTTTCACCCTGGTCCTCCAAAGCTGTACCGAGAGCTTGCAGGGAACAAAAGCTCTGAGAGCAAACCCGAGCAGCTTGCTTAGCCCAGACCAACAAGGGCGGGGCAATTCAGCCTCCGGCAAAGACATTTGGAAACCACAGCAACAGGCGCCTCCCCCAGAAGATCAGCACAAACAGCCAGCAAGCCAAGACCAAGTTTACCGATCAAGGAGAACGGGAGAACTCCAACGCTAGGGGAATACTGCACATAGAATTCATGGCTTTTTTTTACCATGATTCATTAGTTCATCAAAGTTAATTTTTTAACTGTTTTTTTTTTAATTTTTCTTTTTCCTTTTTTCAAACAACATCTTATCAATCCCTTTTTTTAAAAAAGCATTTTTTATTTTTCATTTTACAGTCATATTTTATCCCTTCATAGTAGTTACCCTTATTTTTGGTATATATATATATATATGTTGTTCTTTCTTTAAAATTTTG
>NW_027397081.1:29289053-29378008 GCF_003265705.2 Callorhinus ursinus
AAAGAAATGGAAAAACGTTCCATGCTCATGGATTGGGAGAACTAACATTTTGAAGATGTCAATGCTACCTAGAGCAATCTACGCATTCAATGCAATCCCCATCAAAATACCATCCACTTTTTTCAAAGAAATGGAACAAATAATCCTAAAATTTGTATAGAACCAGAAAAGACCCTGAATAGCCAGAGGAATGTTGAAAAAGGAAAACAAAGCTGGTGGCATCACAATTCCAGACTTCAAGCTCTATTACAAAGCTGTCATCATCAAGACAGTGTGGTACTGTCACCAAAACAGACACATAGATCAATGGAACAGAATAGAGAGCCCAGAAATGGACCCTCAACTCTATGGTCAACTCATCTTCGACAAAGCAGGAAAGAATGTCCAGTGGAAAAAAGACAATCGCTTCAACAAATGGTGTTGGGAAAATTGGACAGCCACATGCAGAAGAATGAAACTGGACCATTTCCTTACACCACACACATAAATAGTCTCCAAATGGTTGAAAGACCTAAACGTGACACAGAAGTCCATCAAAATCCTAAAGGAGAACACAGGCAGCAACCTCTTTGACCTCAGCCGCAGCAACTTCTTCCTAGAAACATCGCCAAAGGCAAGGGAAGCAACGGCAAAAATGAACTCTTGGGATTTCATCAAGATAAAAAGCTTTTGCACAGCAAAAGAAACAGTCCACAAAACCAAAAGGCAACTGACAGAATGGGAGAAGATATTTCTAATGACACATGAGATGAAGGGCTAGTATCCAAAATCTATAAAGAACTTATCAAACTCAACACCCAAAGAACAAATAATCCAATCAAGAAATGGGCAGATGACATGAACAGACATTTTTCCAAAGAAGACATCCAAATGGCCAACAGACACATGAAAAAGTGCTCAACATCGCTCGGCATCAGGGAAATCTAAATCAAAACCTCAGTGAGATACCACCTCACACCAGTCAGAATGGCTAAAATTAACAAGTCAGGAAACGACAGATGTTGGCGGGGATGTGGAGAAAGGGGAACCCTCCTACACTGTTGATGGGAATGCAAGCTGGTGCAGCCACTCTGGAAAACAGTATGGAGGTTCCTCAAACAGTTGAAAATAGAGCTACCATACGATCCAGCAATTGAACTACTGGGTATTTACCACAAAGATACAAATGTAGGGATCCGAAGGGGTACGTGCACCCCGATGTTTATAGCAGCAATGTCCACAATCGCCAAGCTGTGGAAAGAGCCAAGATGTCCATTGACAGATGAATGTATAAAGAAGATGTAGTATATATACACAATGGAATATTATGCAGCCATCAAAGGAATGAGATCTTGCCATCTGCAGTGACGTGGATGGAACTGGAGGGTGTTATGCTGAGTGAAATAAGTCAATCAGAGAAAGACCTGTATCATATGACCTCACTGATACGCGGAATTCTTAATCTCAAGAAACAAACTGAGCATTGCTGGAGTGGTAGGGGGTGGGAGGGATGGGGTGGCTGGGTGATAGACATTGGGGAGGGTATATGCTATGGTGAGTGCTGTGAATTGTGTTAGACTGTTGAATCACAGACCTGTACTTCTGAAACAAATAATACATTATATGTTAAAAAGAAAAAAAGAAGAAGATAGCAGGAAGGGAAAAATGAAAGGGGGGAAATGAAGGGGAGTAAGTCAGAGGGGGAGACGAACCATGAGAGACTATGGACTCTGAGAAACAAACTGAGGGTTCTAGAGGGGAGGGGGGGTGCGGGGATGGGTTAGCCTGGTGATGGGTATTAAATAGGGCACATATTGAATGGAGCACTGGGTGTTATATGCAAACAATGAATCATGGAACACTACATCAAAAACTAATGATGTAATGTATGGTGATATAACATAATAAAATAAAATTAAAAAAACAGAATTTTTATTTTTAAAAAACAAAGCAAAAGTACAATCCTAATCACTATTAACATTTAATGCATTTTCTTCCAATATTTTTAAATAAAATTTATTTTTTGCACTATTACAACTATGCATGTATCTATTTCTGTACTCTGTATTTTTACTTAAATTTTTTTACAATTCCCCCATTGAAAAGTATTCAAAAATTTCCATTTTAAATTGAAATATAATATTCCCATAGTATAGAGTCACCCTCATTTATTCACTCATTCTCCTATTCTTGTGTTTGAGGTGGTTCCATTTCTTTCATTATAATGAATAACCTGGAATGAACATCTCTGGACATAAATCTTTGACCCTATCATTGATTACATTCTCGGATTTCTAAGAGTGGAATTATTGAGTCAAAGGATATGAAGATGTTCAAGCTCTTAAAATAAATTGCCAAATTTATATCCAGAAATGTTGCTTCAATTTATACTCCCACCAACATGTATTATCTTCATTTTTAAAAATCTTTAATAATCTGATAGACCCACAATTGTGTATAGTCCGTTATTGATCTGTTTCTTTGTGATTCTTTTCACCATTCCAATGCTAATAAAGACTGTCCTCATTCAGAAGACAGAAAAATAGCCACCAAATGTTGTTTTTTCAAGGATTCATTCTCTTACATTAAACTCTATAATCTATGTGGTATTAGTGAATGTAGAAGGAGAGTCTCTCTGCTGGGGGTGGAGCCTCCTTTCCCAATTCTTTAATGTTTCCATGTGGACTGTTGCCTTCCTCCTGCTCTTCTGCCTAATTCCTCACTGCATATGGTGACTTAATTCAATTGGTGCTTGTGGGAGAAGGCTCAGCTCTTCCTCTTGTCCTCCTCGGTTTTGCTCACCCACTGAGAGCTTTAATTCTTGTCTGCGAGAAGCAGACAAGAGCAGCCTCTCCCCACCTGCCCCAGATGACCTGAAGCATTTAGTGCTGCCAGGAACTTAGCTGGGCAAATCTATCCAGCCCAGGTGCAAAGCGTAGGAAGCCTTGTTTTCCAAAAGATCTAGGCCCACATTCTTCACCCAGTCTTTACCAGTGAATCAGCATAACATACTGATTTCCATCTTTCTTACCCTATGCCCATCTCTCAATTCATTTTGAATGTAGGCAGTGAGAAGAGGTTATTTATTAAAAACCCTAAATCCCAAAATTTTGATACATTTTTTTTAAAAAAGAGCTAAGCAACCTTTCCAACTTAATAACAGTTCCTTTCCTCACCAATCCTTCATTTTATTATATCTTTGAATATTTATATATTTAAATATAAGCAATTTGATCTATTCCATGTTCTATTTATGATATTGATCTATTCTATTCTATATTACAGATGCTATAAAATTTTATGATGCTCTATTTATGATACCTATTCAGAAATCATGCAGATTTCTAATATATTTTATTATTTGTGTTTTGAAAGATGCAATGATGATATTATTCATTTGATTTGCCACAGAATAGCACATAGTTTGATGACTCCCAAACTTTGCTGCACATTAAAATCATTTGGGGAGGGACACCTGGGTGGTGCAGTTAAGCTTCAAACTCTTGGTTTCAGCTCAGGTTGATATCGGGGTCCTGAGCTCGAGCTCCGAGTTGGGCTCCACACTCTCAAGTCTCCTTGAGATTCTCTCTCTCTCCCTCTACCCTTCCCCCTGCTCATGCATTCTCTCACTCTCTCTCTCTCTCTCTCAAATAAATAAATAAATCTCTAAAAAAATCATCTGGGGAGCTTGTAAAAATAATGATACTCAGATTGTATTCTATGTCATCAATGAAATTAAATGTCTGCAGGTGGAAACCAGGCATTCAGGTGTTTTTTTAAATGTCCACATGATTCCAATGTGCAGCAAAGTTTAGGAACTACTCTCTTAGGTGGGGGACATAGGTGCACAGCCAGGAAACCAGGAACCAAGGGTTTTAATGCCAATCCCTTTACTGCCCCCTCAGTCCTCACTTGCAGAACATGGATACATTAATACTTGACCACTGCTTCCCACACTGGAAATATTTTCCATTAATAAAAGAATGTCTTTTCAAAAGTTTGCAGTACCCAAAAGAAATACACTGAATTGCTTTTAGTTATGTTTTGCTAGACAGTACAGAGTATATCGATACAGAACTTGTTCCTGTTTTCCCAGGGAATTACATGCTAGAACAGACAATGGAAATATAAACCAATCAGAAAGAGACTGTATCACAAAAGCAAGATGCTTAACCCTGTAAATTAAAAATAAACCACTAAATAATTACCGTATGCATTTATTTTACCAATCAAAGTATTGTGACAAGTTTGGGAAAGTTTTCTTTTTGGTTTATAAAATTTGCAGAGCCTTCAACTTGGTCCAGACTACTGGGAAAAAAACCTAGAATTTATATAGTATATTTCTCTTAAGTAGTCATCTTCTGCACCCCCAGCCCCAAATGTGCACCTACAGTTTTAGCTTTCTGTGCCTCCCTGTCATTGCATCTGTGTGGGCCAGAACCCCCACAGCTTCCTCAGCACCCTGACACTGGATTATATCTACTGGGGCAGAAGTTGGGCACAATGCCCTAACACCCTCTGAGAGCCCCAGGAGCTTCCTCCATCCTCCAGGAGAGGCAATATGACCTCTCTCTCTCTGAAGCCGGCCCACGTTGGACTCCATGTTGGCTGCAACTCACAGTCAGTTCATTGTAGTTCAAAGAAACATGTGCCCATGCTTCCAATTCTGCCCTTTGCATTGCCCTAGACCCTAACATCCTGCCCAGTGTTCAGCTTTAGGCTTGAGCCATCCTTTTTCCAAGGTCTCACTTGTTTCCCCTTTCCCTAGGCTCTGTTTTTTCCTCTGCTCCTTGCATGCCATTAAGCAGAGGTAGAGAGTCAACCCCCCACAGGGGACTGGAAGCTGGCCTATGACTGACCCCAGCAAGTCCTCCCTGTTTGGAGCTTATGCCACTCAATTACAGCTTTTTCTTTTGCACCTTGCACTGTCAAATGAGACACTGCAGTCAGGATCTCTGGGTCCCCATTTTCTTTCCAGCCAGTCCCTGCCTAAGTCTGGGAGCACCCCAGAGTTTTGTCCACATCTGCCTTCTGTCTGTGTTCACAGTCTGTCCCTGAGCTAGCTTGTTTACACTCATAGCATTTACAGTCACCGGATGACAAAGCTGTCAGTCTCCAGTATTCTCCAGAGCTTCAGGCCTGTATCTTTGCCAGAGATCCTCCCATGAACGTTCTAAAATCTTTAATTTCAAAGATTCCAAGGCCAAATGCTTTCACTTCCCCTGTTCCTCTGGTGACACGCTTGCCTCTCTTAATGACTCAGACAGCTCCTTCAACCATGGCCAGAAGCAAGGTATTTCAGTAATAATCATAACAACAAGTGACAGGCCCATTTGTGGGGCACTTACTGTGGGGCCAGGCACCACATTGAGCTCTTTATATGAACCATTGCATTTAGTTCTTAGAGCCACCCCACCAGGCAGGCAGCACCACCTTTGCTTTTACAGCGTAGACAGGCTAAGAACCTTGCTCCAGGCAACATGCAGACAAATATACAGTCTCCAAGTCCAGAGTCTGAGTGCCTTATCTCTGCCAGGTGCTGAGTTCCTGTTCCTCTCCCAGTGCCCCATGAGGACAGTGTGTGGTTATTGCAGACAACTCCCCAGTATCCATTCCATCCTGGATGACTTAAGCCAGTTATGACATGTCTCTCCCTTTGCGTATTTAGCTCCTAAATACACTGCTGTTCTGGGTTCAGTTGTGTTCCCCCTAAAAAAGATACCTTGAAATCCTAACTCCCAGTACCTCGGAATGTGACCTTTTCTGAGATAGGGTCTTTACAGAAGTAATCATATTACAAAGGTGATTAAGGTGGACCCCAATTCAATATGACTGGTGTCCTTATACAAAGGGGAAATGTGGGCACAGAGACAGCGCACAGGGAGAATCCCATGTGAAGAGTGGAGGCTACCACAAGAGAAGGAACTACCAGAAGTTAGGAGAGAAGACCGGAAAGAATCCTTTCCTAGATGCTTCTGAGGGAGTGTGGCCTTGTCCATATCTTCATTTTTGGACTTTTGAAAGGTCCTCATTTGGGCTCCCTTGTTACAGCAACCCCAGGAAACTAATCAAGCTGTCTTTGACCACTTAGGGATAATGACAAATGAGAGGAAAACTGCTCAGGAATTCTGAGGAGAAGCCACTCTTCTGATGGTTGTGAACGGCGATGCTGGTGACCATCACACAAACGTGAGGGGAAGCAACATAAGGAGAGGGCAGATCTGAGAGGATCCTGGTGTCCTGCACCTGAGCCTGCATCCATTTGGATCCTCCTGTCTTTTGACAGGACCCTTGCTGCCCAGTTTGAGGTGTGGTTGCAGCAGCATGCCTTATAGGGTTTAGAGGTGAAGTATCCTGCCCAGGGGCCCACAATGAATACGTGGCAGAGGTAAGACTTGAACTCAAGTCTATCCATGCTCACATTCACTGCTCTCACATACTATGCAATATTGACTTCCATTTCGTAAATGGAAGCTCAAGGCAGTAGGTCTCTGTTATTCCTACCTCCTCACCTTACTTCCTTCATACTTTAGTCCACTCTTCACTTTGTTCCTTAGCCTGGATTCTAATGAAAATATGTTGTACTTCTTAATCCTTGGAACTTTCCTTTAGACATGACACCACTGGCCTTCTGGCCCCACTCCCCTCTGGCCACTCAAGCACCAGCACGCCTGGGCAAGCTCTGGTCCTTTCCTTCCCCCACCACTGGGGCCTTCGCCTAGGTTCAGCCACTTCCTCCTCCCCTACCAGCCTTGCTCTCTATCTGGTCTACCCCAAGAGAGAAGGAAGAGGAAACTTCCTCTGCACCCACAGGGCACTATGTAGTTATTCTGACATGTTTGCTCCCACGCGCTACATTACAGCCACCCGAGGGCAGAGGCCATGCTATCTTTGAATCTTTTAATCCTGATTTGGATTTCAGACCGCTTGAAAATCAAGTCAGTATCTTATCATTTTGCCTAATCACACATTTTCTACTCATTCAGCAAATATTTGAGCCCCTACTGTGTGTGAGGCACCATGTTTGGATAGCAAAGGTCCCTGTCCACACTGAGCTAACTGTGCAGAGAATACAGAGGGAGAGAGAGAGAGAGAGAGATGTGCACACCACGCTTATTTAAGGAAAGAGAAATGGCTCCACATGTTTGGCACATGGAGTTGTAAAAGATGAAACTGGAGAGAGTAAACATCAGGCCCTGGATGCCTTAGAAGCCATGTTAATTGCCTGTTAGGTAACATGTGTTTAAAAACCCTTTCATGTATTAAGTGTTACTCATTCACACTCAAATACATAGGAATAGAGTTTCCTTTCACCACCAGAAAGGGAATTAGCAGCCCAAAAGATCCTGGGGGCAACAAAACAAGTTAAGGGGCAGATGCCTGCTTTAAGTCACCGCTCTCCTCCTTCCCCACCCCAATCCCTTTGCTGCGAGTTTGCTGGTACTGCTGAAGAGATAAAAATCTGACTCTGCAAAAGCTGTTCCCCATCAGCGTTGCTGGGCCTGGCCCTGACCCTGCTGATGTAGGGCATGGGCTGTGTAAGAACCGTGTTGGAAGTGACTCCTTTGATGTTTTCAAAGGTCGGAGCACATCTTTCCCCTTTTGGAGTGTCACTCAGCTGTAGGTAGAGAATGTTTCAGCTGCTGGGAGAGCCAATTAGAGCCAATTATAGCCCAACTAACCTCCCCTGACACCGAAACTCCTTGTAGAACTTGCCTGCTTCTTGCAAAAATAGTGTGCATCTAGGCCTAACTCCAGTGTGGAGTGTGCCTGATGACCGAAACCACGGGTGGCTTAGTTCTCGTCCACTCCGGCTGCACATTACAATCACCTAGCAGATTTTAATCACTGACACCTAAACCCATGCCCAGAGAGTCCAACTCAGTTGGTCTGCGTTGGGGGTCCAGGCATCAGTATTGTTTAAAAGATCCCTAGAGCTGAAAAACAGTGTATCTGAATTCACCCAAACAGACAGCTTGCTTTCTGAAATCCAACCTCTGCTTCTCCTTTCCCCTGGCAGACACATTTTTCTGGATTAGTTGGCACCTGCTTCTGTTAGTATCAGGTACTCATTTCATATTTTTTTCATTTTTCGCTCCAATTTTCATGAACTCTTTCAGATATATTCCTAATATATTTGCATTTTCATTTGATTTATGCTTTCTTAACCAAATATTTCAGATATTTTGAACAAAGAAAGTATACAAACTAAAAGCTTTTTTAAAACAAGGTAGTTGAAAACTATTTCTTTTTATCTAGTTAACAGGAAACAGTCCATACCATCTAGACATAAATTGGCATCTTTTACAATTTTAGGCACATGCTTGCTATGAGTGTGGTTATGTTCTCATATTTATCTGTAAACATGTATCATTATTTCTTATACATACACAATACATTGACACACACACACAAAATCTTCGACAGCACAAAGGCTTTACAAAGGAGATATTCAATAAGAATTCTTGAAGGAGGAAATTAATGAATACACACATGGATGGATGCACAGAAGTTGAAACGAAAAGATAAAAAACTTTTATTCACATATATAGATATATGAATATGTTGCTTATATGTAAATACAACCTTATTTCCAGTTGGCATATGATAAAAGGACATCTGTTATAAATTTCAAATTCTTTATTCAATCAGTATATGTAAATAACTGATATATGCATATAGCAGGATAGGAGTTTTAATTTTTTAAGTGTTAGTATACCACATTGATAATTTTAATAATGATTAAATAAATAAAACTCCATTATTTTATGACTAAGTGCATATTTCCAAGATGAATCATAAAATGTAAAGGGGCCTCATTAGACTCTATGATGAGAAATGACAAAAAAAAGTAGCTTTCAGAATAAATTGAGTTCCAGATCATGAGAATAATGCCAAAAAACATCAGAGACAATTGAGTCCAAAAGTTTTCAAAGATTTTGATTTGGTTTGTAGCAGCAGAACTTTCTTTAAACAAAACCTTAAGAAGAAAACCACTCTATGTGGCCAGAATACAGCTACTCTTGGGAGTGAGAGGGTAGAGCCTCAGAGCTGGTGGGTCCTGCTTCCCTCCACTCTAGAGAAGCACAGTTTAGAAACCATTAATCCTTTTAAATGACTCTCTTTCCTGGCTACAGGTTAGAATTACTTGGGAGGAATCTTAAAAAATATATCAATTCTAGACCTCACCGCAGAGATTTTAGTTTAGTTAGGCTGAGGGGGAGCCTGAGCACTAGTATTTTTCAAAAGCTCCCCTGGTGGCTCTAATATGCAACCAGGGTTGGGAACCACGGATCTAGTACAACTCCCCTAACATATGAACAAAACACTAAAGCCCAGTGAGGTATGGTGACATGACAATGACAATACAGCCCGTCAGGGGTCATGCCAAGACTGGAACCCCGTGGTCCTGAGTTCTAGTCCAGCGATGGTACTGGGCTCCCAGTAGACCCTCAGAAAATCTTGCTTTCTGAGAGGATTGATGGATGGCCTCCAGAAAATGTTATTACCACAGCAAGGAGGAGGGGAGTTTAGCACGATCTCCCAGTCACAGATATCCAGCTTCGCCCACAAGATATATAGTCATGGGAAGCAGCAATCAATCATGGAAAGTTCTCATTAGGAAAGAAGATTGAAGGAAGAATGGTCAGCAAACACAGCTTTAACGAGTTTGTCTCTCAGGAAAAGAAAGAGGACACGTGATTGGCATAGCAAGTAACTTTAATATTAATAATAGGTGAAATGAATTGTTCTACACGTATTCTCTCATTTAGTCTTTACAACAAACCAGTGAGGTTGATAACCATTTGGATGAGGAAACTTAAACTCTTAGCTCCTAAAGTAATTTGCCCAAGGTTAGAGAGCTTTAGCCGGCTGAGCTAAGAGTGAAACGTGGGTCTGTCAGATTCGAGTGCCCAAGTTTTACCAGGAGAGTATAAAATGGAAAGCATAAAATTACTCAAGTGCCTCCATTTTAGGGGCCCTTGACTTGAACCCAAGGTCCTGAGAGGATATTCCCATCTTCCCTTCATAAAGTACAGAGTCTTGGGCCAAGTTACACACAGTGTCACACCCAGAAAGCCCATCTCCTGGCTAGAAAAAAACCTTTCAAGCCTCCTTGAATGAAGTTTTGCTATAAATGAGTCATATTCGCTCGCTTTGTTTTGTGTATTTATTTCTCTACTATTTGCTCTCATTATCTAGAAATCTATATTTTAACCCTAATTATCTCCCTGAGGTAATGATTAAGGCATGACTCTGAGATTTGCATTGCAAACACCATGAGGCCTTCAACAGGAGCAGATGAATTCTGAACTTGGCATCTAACGACATTTATTGCTTCATTTTCATGTCTTCCCAGCTTCATTTTGGGCCAAATTTGTTAATATTTTTTTCCAGTTCCGAAAGGATGGGGAGATGTATTCGGGGTCATAATTTCAGGCCTACATTGACTCTACCCAGTAGATCAAAACTGCACTTTTTATTGCTAAGACCATATCTTTGAATAAAAATCCCATGGATCAGTGCCTTATGTACATTTTACTAATGAATATTTATAGGACCACCCACAGAGTGTACAATTTCATACAAGCTACTCTATTTAGACAATGGTTATTTGGGAAAACCAGAAAGGGCTTTAGAAAAAGGCATGCTGTAAGTGGGATGCATTTTTATCCCTCCCAAAGGGAGAAGTCTTCAATGGCTATCTGAGCTTTTTTGGTTTTGTTGTCTTAAGTTTTATTTATTTTAGAAATAGTTACAACCTAGCCAGGTAAATATATCGCCATAAATTCCATTTAACTTTTTCCCTCACTGGAATAGCCTCATAAAAGACAACAAAGACCTGCAGAAAATTCAATGAGGGAATAAAATTGTCAATACAGTGTGTATATTTGAAAATAGAATGGCACAATGAGGTACAAAGAAGAGTCTGCATTCAAGTTAATAAAAATCAATCCAGAAGAAAACATGCTGCATTTTGGTGTCTAAGTAATCTTATCTTTTAATAACAATAAAGCTTTTCACTTTATTGGGCTCTTTCTTTAGAGTCTCTAAGAGTCTGCCGACCAAGAGCTGGAATGGGGTTGACAGTGCACCCAGTAGTTAAGGGGCTGTCCAAAATCCTCCAGCTTCCCTCCATCAGTACAGGTGGCCTCTGCTATGCAGCAGGTTCCCCACCATCACCATCCCTCAACTTGCCAATCAATAATGTCAACAAGCAGTGTTGTTCCAACAATGATTTCAAGTCTAATTTGAAGGAAGTGGAAATTCATATAAAAGTATTTGTATTAGGTAGCATTTTATTGCAAATAACAAAATGCACTTAATAAATGGTGGCTGTATCATATGGATATAGTGACTCTACAGACCCAAATAAAAAATAATAAATCTGACTTCTTTTCATTGAACTATTTTCATATCTCAGGAAGCCATTGATTGTAAGACATACCATCAATTTAATAACTCTCCAGGGGGAAAAGGAAAGCAACTACCACATCAAATGTACATATCAATTATAAGAAATATTTGATTTTAGAAATGTTCAGGCATAGGAAAAATGTGTCTTAAAAGATGGAAAACACAGCAAACTTAAATTTATAGTTTGAAGAGCACTTATATATTCACTTTCTAATTTAATTTTACCACAATTTTATAAAGTACTATGATTATTATTCCCATTTTATAGGTGAAAAAGCTGAGCCTCTAGGACATTAACTTGCTCAAGATCATACAGTTAATAAACCAGTACCATAACTTTTCAATTCTAAATTCCATATTTTTTCTACTACCCCTGTTACCTTCCTATCTTAAACTAGTAGAATTTTTTTATCTAAAATATTTTTGCTGACCGCTAGTAAGGAATGCTACAGTAGATTTCTCATAACTGCTCTTGAAATTCTTTCATGCTTAGGAAAGACTATCTTCATACAAACCTATTAATCACGTTCTATAATTGTGTGGGTTGTTGTGTTAAATAGAGAAACAGCTGTCCCAAAAGGATACAGTCCTCCAAGAGTAGATTTGGATCACTGATCAAAAGCTCTAATGGATCCTCACATATCTCTGGTGGAGAGACACCTGCTTTTGCAGATTGAAACTGTGAATTGGTTACATTAATTACCCTTGGTCAATTGTGAATCTTCTTTCTAAATCCTTGGGCCGATAAATATACAGTGCCCATAAAGCTTTCATTAACTAGGTATGCAATCAACTATCCCTACAGCATTTTAGCGATCAGAGTAGAGGTTTGTAAATGGCTTTCTCCATTAACTCGATTGCTAGAAGTTGATTCAATTGTGGGAGTTTGTACCTGGATATGAGCTCATAGGAGTGCATCCAATCTAGAGTTGCAGATACATTTTCCTAATAAAGACATGTTCCATGGTGGTAGCATCCAGGGCTTCTGTATGGGATGGACAGCACTGGTGGTCATCTGCCATCCACCAGTGCATGCCAGCCAGTGTGGCGGCTGCAGTGTTGTGTAAGCAGTGGAACAGGAGTGAACCTTTGTCAACGCAATTAGCGCCACAACCAGAAAGAAAAGAATTTCCAAGAGAGAAAATGTTGCCCTGTCTGCTTATGCCCTCAGACCTGCAGTGAGAGCCCTCAAGCCTGCTTCACTGATCAATGTTTCTCACCTTAAACAAAAGGCAACTGTGTTCTGCAATCCATCCCCTCATCTCACTGCAGGGATACTGTTCTGGGGTCTATAAAGATAAGTGGGGAGTTTCTATTTTGTCCCAATAAATACCAACAAGTAAACAGAACTATTTATATACGGTTATAAGGGACAGGTTCCCCCCAAAACTACAAATTTAGCAGTGATTATTTAAGAATTTGGATTTGTGGGGTGCCTGGGTGGCCCAGATGTTTAAGCATCTGCCTTTGGCTCAAGTCATGATCTCAGGGTCTTGGGATCAAGCCCCACGTCAGACTCCCTGGTCAGTGGGGATCCTCCTTCTCCCTCTGCCCACCCCCCTCGTGCCAGAGCGCACATGCACTCTCTCTCTCTCTCTCTCTCTCTGTCTCTCAAATAATTAATTAAAAAAAGAAAGAATTTGGATTTGCTGCTAGCATTCAGGGGCTGGCTTTGTGCATTGGACCTAATCCTCTTAATAAGTCACTTCTTACCATTTAAAGAAGAATACTGTAACTGAGCAAACAGCTTAACCAAGGCAAAGAAAATGAGAACCAAGAAGATGCCAGAGAGAGGAGCCAATCATAAATGTGGAACCTAGCAGAGATTCCCAAGGTGTAACCAAACTGACTTCCCCTATGTAATAATCAGATCTTTTCAGGGACCAGAAGGCCTTTTGAATGGCCTCAAGAGAAAACAGCACAGGCAGACAGCTTCTGAAATGCAAGAGAAAACTTATTCTACTTCCTCTTTTAACATACTTTGGAAATAAAATAAGATACTTATAAAACAAATTAAAAAATTGAGTTGGTCATTAAAATATGCCCTAACTATAAAGAAAATCCAGAGTGCTTCCTTCAAGAGAAACCCCTAAAACCATTTAGAGTGGGGATCCATAGTATTATCCTCAGCTCTATCCAGAGGCCAAGGAAGACACAGATTACCTCAGCAGCCCCCATCGCCTTAGGAGACTTGGATTTTACTCTTCCCACTTTACTCTTCTCAGAAAGGGAACAGATGTCCCCTAGGCAATTTTTCTCCAAAGGACCTCAGAAAGTAACAGCTGCTACAGGCTTCAGCCAGGCCTTCCAGGCGCTTCTGAAGATGAGGGAATTTCCTTCCTGCTTTCACCGCCCTCCTAGATTCTCCACCCACAGAGCTGAGCTTGCCTGGTCTGCTCCACCACAGAGTGCGAGGACAGATCTGATATACATAAATCAACATATTACTCATTTTCTAGCACTGCCTTTGACAGCTGTTACATGAGCACATTGTTAGAAACTGTCAAGCAGTGATACACAGTGCCTTTTACAACATATGTTGACTTTTATCTAATGTAGTTCCATAATTAACCCAGGGAAAGCAAATCCGGGCATCCACCTGGCTGTGTGATCTCAGTTAACCTTTGCTTTCTTCTGAGGAAAGTTAGCAGGGTGGGGGTGGAGACCCAGGCCCCTGGGCCCCCAGGACTAAGAGAAAAGCAGTAAGTGTATGAGCTAGGTAGGGTAGGGCACAATTCTTACATCTTTCTGACCTCTGCCCATTCTCCATGGAAAATATGTCTGCAATCAGAGGCCAAGAGGTCTGGAGAGCTGCTCAGGTTGTTCAGATCCGCCAGGTCTGGATGAGTCTTGGAATTATTACTGGAGAAATCACCCTGGAACCTGGGCCACTCAACATTAAAGAACTTGAAAGAAAAAGCTAAGCATTGCTCCAAATGTTATCCTTGGTGCTCCTTTCAGAAAGGTGTTTCTCTTTCAGAAAAAAAAGACAAAACTTGCACACAATGAAAGTACATTTTCATTGAACTTCAGAGTGCAGCAGGTAACTTAGCAAGGTCACTTAGCAAGGTGATATAATAGACAGAATATATGCTTTCAGTAAGAGAGTCTAGACTCAAGTTCAACCTCCTTCATTTACCAACAGAGGAACCATGGGAAACCTTGTAATTTGTCACTCTGTTTCCTCAGTTTCAAATGAGAATAAGGGCAGCAGGCACAATGTTACAATGTCAGGAAAGCCAGGAGTTGGTCCCCATGGCTCCTCCAGCACCATGGACAGTGCCTAGATGAAGAAATATTTTTAATGAATGAATTCATACACATGGTATTCTAATAAAAACCAAATGAGATGTAGAAACATTTTGAAGACAGAAAATCTGTGTCCAAATATGAGTTATCTGATTTAACTTTCTATGTCTGGTTTTGGGAGCCAAGTCCGAGATACAGCTCAGATACAATGGACCAGAATAGATCTAAGGGATCCTGAAGGGCATGAATTGAACTAAAGGCACGAGAGCTTTCTCAGTACTTATTTTAAATTTTAATATTTTAAAATACTTATTTTAGGTATTTGAAGACAACTAGTATTCCCTACATAGACACACTCCAAGTCGAAAGTGCAGAAAAGAGGATCTTTGGTCCCATCAGTTGCAGATCCTGTCTAAGCCACCCATGAGCATCAGTTCTGCCTTCCTCCTTCAATGCGCATCATCTCATGCACTGCAATGTCAGAGCAAATGTGGGAATTCACAGATTATATAAGCAAGGTACCCATTCTCAAGGAATGCATTCTGCTTGTCTCTGGGTTACACCCTGGGCATGTAATAAAGACAGGATGCTGTCCTTGACCTCAAGGAGTTAATGGTCCAATGGAAGAGAGAGTTCAACAAAGTGATGATATAGTAAGAGCTATGCATAGAAGTACAAAGAGAAAGAAAAAGGGGCCAAAGACAGAATCCCATAGAACAGACATTTAGGGTACGGGTGAAGATGAGGATCCAAAGTAGGGAGAAAACTGGAAATAAAGATATCATAGAAACCAATAGAGAAGAAAATTTCAAGAATGATTCCTTGCTTAAGGGTATTAGGTGCAATGTTAAGTAAGATAAGAATTGAGAACAATTCAGTGGATTTACCAACTAACAATAGGTAGATGATTTTACTGAGATGTGAAAAATTAAGGAGAATTATAATGAAGGATCTGACTAAGGGTAAAATGGTAGAAATTATAAATGCTAGAGAAAAAGATCTCTTGGGACTGCAAGGTTAAGGGGTGATTCATCTAGAAGGTATTAATTGAAGTGGGACTTGAAAGATTAGTAGAATTTGGAAGGAAAAAAGTGAAACTAGAGTTTACAATTAGGAGCGCTGGTCTGAGTAAAACACTGGGCTGTGGATGTTCCAGTTCTACCCAGAACAGAGGGTTTGTGGGGGATGAGGCTGGGAAGGAGTCTGGAGTCAGACTCCCAAAGAGAGGGAGAAGGGACTTAGATGCCAGATTCCCAGTTGATCCCATAGGGCTTTGGGGCAGAATCTAAAAGATGAACTCAGAGATTGGAAGAAACTAATGTAACAACAGTGTATGGGACAGATTGGAGAGGAGAGAAGAACCTAGCTAGAGAAACACAGCACTAGGGGAAAGAGATTAGGGCTTAACTTGGCAAACATAAAGAGTTACTCTTTTGTCCATAAAAGCAGTATTTTCATTACAAAAGGAATAAGAAACCATTTGCCCCTGAAACAAATCTCCTTGTCCCTTAAGTTAGGTATGCAAGATTCCCTTGGAGTTTAAGGACATAGTCTCCAGAGTCATACAGAGCCAGTTCAAAGCCCAAATCACTGTCTCACTAGCTATAGGACCCCATTAGGTTGCCTGACTCCTCTCAGCTTCAATTCCTTCATCTGTAAAATGTGTAGGACCTATTCCAAGAGTTTTAACTATGTTAAAGAAGCAGTGCATGTACTACTGAGTATTTAACCCAAAGATACAAATAATAGGGATCCGAAGGGGTACATGCACCCCAATGTTTATAGCAGCAATGTCCACAATAGCCAAACTGTGGAAAGAGCCAAGATGTCCATCGACAGATGAATGGATAAAGAAGAACTGCATAATGGAATATTATGCAGCCATCAAAAGGAATGAGATCTTGCCATTTGCAATGACGTGGATGGAACTGGAGGGTGTTATGCTGAGTGAAATAAGTCAATCAGAGAAAGACATGTATCATATGACCTCACTGATATGAGGAATTCTTAATCTCAGGAAACAAACTGAGGGTTGCTGGAGTGGGGGTGGGGTGGGAGGGATGGGGTGGCTGGGTGATAGACATTGGGGAGGGTATGTGCTATGGTGAGTGCTGTGAATTGTGCAAGACTGTTGAATCACAGATCTGTACCTCTGAAACAAGTAATGCAATATATGTTAAGAAAAAAGAAGAAGAAGAAGAAGAAGAAGAAGAAGAAGAAGAAGAAGAAGAAGAAGAAGAAGAAGAAGATAGCAGGAGGGGAAGAATGAAGGGGGGGAATCGGAGGGGGAGATGAACCATGAGAGACGATGGACTCTGAAAAACAAACTGAGGGTTCTAGAGGGGAGGGGGGTGGGGGGATGGGTTAGCCTGGTGATGGGTATTAAAGAGGGCGTGTTCTGCATGGAGCACTGGGTGTTATACACAAACAATGAATCATGGGACACTACATCAAAAACTAATGATGTAATGTATGGTGATTAACATAACAATAAAAAAATTTAAAGAAAAAAAAGAAGCAGTGCATGTAAACTGCTGACAAAGACTAAGCACTCAAGTGTTATATCACAGTATTTTGTTATTACGGGATATTGCTCAACCACATCAGAGAAATACCTGCAAGTGAGGAATATATGAAAAAATACCCCAAGAAACACCAGTCATCAATAGACATATGAAAAATTACTTAACCTTAGACATTCAAAAATTAAATTATGTAAACAAAAAATAAACACACTGACAATACCAAGTATGGCAGGTGATTATTACATGATGATGATCAAGGGCCCTGGTATACACATCTTATATAATGCCTCCTCTTGAGTATGAGCAAAACTGGTGAATAGTATCTGCCCTGTGATTACATTTGTAACCCACTGACTTTTTAGTTAATCAAAAGGGAGCTTATCCTGGATGGGCCTGACCTAATCAGCATTGCCTTTAGAAGAAGGTGAAGTGTCAGAGAGGCTTTGAGTGGCCTTGAATATGCAGACTCCTACATGAGTCCTACAGCTACAAGGAAATGAATTCTACAAACAACTGTGAGAGCTCAGAAAAGAACCCAAGGCTCAGATGACCCCCCAGTCCAGACCAACACCTTGATTATAGCCCGGTGGGACCCTGAGCAGAGAACCCTGTTAATCTGTACCCAGACTCTGACTCATGCAAATTATAAGGTTGCAAATTTAAGTTGTTTTAAACCACCATGTTGGTAACAATTTTTTTGCAGCAGCAGCAGCAGTAGTAGGAAACTAATATACTAAGTGCTGGCAAAAAATGTAGAGAATTAGGAAATTGTACCTACTGTTTATGGTAGTGTACTTGGATTCCAATTGGAAAGCAGTTTGGCATTATCTGGGAAGTTTGAAGATGCACATTCACCATGTCCATTCAATTTTGAGCTTTCGTACATACCCTAGATAAACTCCTGCCTAGTGCATATATATAAGAATGTTCATTGCAGTGTGGCTTAAATAGCCAGACGCTAAAAACAATCTAAATTAAATGTCTATCGAGACGAGAATAAATACATTGTGGTATATTCAGAAAATGGAATACTGATCAGCATTGAAAATGAACAAACTATAGTTATAGGATAATATGGATGAATCTCAAAAACATAATACATAAAGAAGCAAGATGCAAAAGGGTACACAAATTCCATTTCCATAAGGTTTGCAAACAGGCAAAACTAGGTTGTTCCTATTTAGAGATGCATGCAACGGTATTAAAAAATCAGGGGTTTTTCTTAGAGGCAAGGAAGTGATTTTCATGCCCTTCAAGATAGTAAGGGGCGAGGAGTGGGGGACGAAGGGGTTGCGTCTGAGGATGGGAAAACACAGGATTTACCAGGTGCTGGCAATGTTTGTTTTTCTTTTTTACATTGGTGTTTGCTTTAAAAAAATTTTTTTAAACTATATGCACACCTCTGTATAGAGGATATATCTCCCAACAAAAAACAGGGGGAGTGAAGACCTCTGAATGGTGCTATCTTATCACCATTCGTAATAATGTCCTGAGAAAGTCCTATAAGTACAGATTTGGAGGCTCCTGTGACGTCTGGAAACCCAAACAGCCTGCCCTGAGCTTGGGGCTGACGGCTCAGTGTGCCTCCACCTCATCCCCGCAGAGCCATCAGCCTTGTGACACCTGTGCCAGGCTGAGCAGCTGCAGCTGGGAGGAAGGAGCCATCAGGAGCCGTCACTAGCAGCAGACTAATAATAAGATTCATTTCTTTGAGACTCCCAGGACACAACCAGGGAGACTGGAGAATGCTAATGCCTCCTGCTAGGGCTCTGGGGGCTGCTTACTTATTTTTATTTTTTAAGGTCAATTGTTTCAGGTCGGTACACTTATTAGAGAGGGGATCAGTGGAAAAACAGTGTGTGCCTCTGTTCTAAGCCTAAAAGAAAAACCCAGACAAAAGGAAGACATTCACTCACTAATCATGTCTGAATCCTCTCTTCTGGAGCCTACCTGAAGTGGCCCGGGGCAGAATCAAGACCTGTAGTCGTTCTGGTACCTAGAGGATGGAGAGCCTGAGTCCTAAGATTGAAACGGAAAATTTGGGGATTTCCCTGGCTCTTTCTTTCTACCAGCCCTTCCTAAAGCTTATTTTTCATCATCCTCATCATCCTCATCATCCTCATTTTATTAGTTTCCTATTGCTGAACAATAAAATACAATACTGAGTGGCTTAAAACAACATAAATTTATTATCACAAAGTTTCTGTAGGTCAGAAGTCTGGGCACGCATGGCATGGCTGGGCTCTCCACTCTGGGTCTGACTTGGTGAAATCCACGTCAGATTTCACCTGCTGACTGCTCAATCAGACTTCGGTAGAATTCAGCTCCTTGCAGTTGTATGACTGAGCTCCTCATTTCCTTTCTAGCTGTTATTCAGGGGTCACCCTCAGCTCACAGAAGCTGCCCGCATTCCTTATTCTATGGCCCCCTCCACCTTTAAAGTTAACAACAGAGGATTTCTTGTGTGTCCAATCCCCCATGCTTTAAATCTCTAACTTCTCTGTGTTGTGATGGAGAAAATTCTACTTTTATAGGGCTCAGGTGGTTAGGGCAGGCCTACCTGGATAAGTTCCCTATCTAAAAACCAACTGATTTGGGACCTTAATTACATCTGCAATTCTTCATAGCTATATCTAGTTTGATGCTTAAATAACTGGGAAAATGTATGGGTAAACCAGGGGCCAGGAATCTTGGCAGATTATCTTAGAATTCTGTCTACCACAATCATCAATTGCTAATATTGTTATTCTGAACAAAGAATTCATAGAGCTCTAAACAAATCAATATACCCAGAGAGGAGAATGTCAAGGAATGTTCTATGCAACACGGAGAGTTCTTAATTATTTGAGTTAAAATACACCCTGGAATTGGGAATAATGGCTTTTGTCCATTCATTCATTCAACAACATGTCAGGTATTCCATGACATTTGCAGCTTAAAAAGAGAGAAATCACAAAAGACCCCAAATAGCCAAAGCAATCCTGAGAAAGAAGAACAAAACTGAACACATACACTCCCTGATTTCACACCATACTACAAAGCCATAATAATCAAAACAGTATAGTACTGGGATGCCTGGGTGACTCAGCTGGTTAAGCGTCCAACTCTTAAGTTTGGCTCAGGTCATGAGCTCAAGGTTGTGAGATCGAGCCCCACATGGGGTTCCACTCAGCATGGAGCCTGCTTAAGATTCTCTCTCTGTCCCCCCTCCCTCTGCGCCTCCCCCCTTTCTCTCTCTAAAAAAACAAAACAAAGCAAAATAAAACAAAACAAAAAGAACAGTATAGTACTGGCATAAAAATAGACATATAGAACACTGAAACAGAATCCAAAGCCCAGAAAAAAAAAAAAAACATGTACTCTGAGAAGATCAAGTTAAGGAACACCACACACTCATTCCTCCAATATTTATTGAAAATGCAGTATGTGGCAGGTACTACAAGTTGAAACTCTTGCCGTCCAGACATTTCCATTCTAGGGGAGAAGACAACAATAAACAATAAAATTAAGAAGATAACTTCAGATCATAAGTATTAGGAAGAAAAATAAAGCAGGATAAAGTAATAGAGATTAGGTGAGAACCATTTTAAGTTGGATGTCAGAGACGGCTTCTCTAAGGAAGTGGTACTAGAGCAAAAACCTGAGCTGCAGGAACAAGCAAGCCATGCAAAGATGGCAGTGCTCTCCCACACAGGGGTTGCAGGAAGAGGTCTGGGGTGGACTCCTGCCTGTCACATTTGAACAAGAGCAAGCAGGTGGTGGGAGTAAGGGGGACAGTGAGGGAAGATGGTGTCAAAGAAGTTGGCAGGCCCAAATTATAAAGGACTTTGAAGGCCATGGAAAGTAGTTTGGATTTTACTCCCAAGGCAATGAGAAGAGACTGGAAGTTTCTGAGCAAAGCAGATAGATGAAATTGTCTGATTTGCATTTTAAAAACATCACTCAGGCTGCAATACTAAATCACAGGGAACAAGACTAGGGTTATTGCTGTAGTCCAAGTGAGAAACAAAATTCCCTCAGACTAGGGGGCATGGCTGAGACAGTAGTCAGTTTGGGGATGTAATGGCAAAAGGTCTAGTTGATAGATTGTATGAGATTGTGAGGGAAACAGGAAAGCAAATTAGAGGGGCGCCTGGGTGGCTCAGTCGTTAAGCATCTGCCTTCAGCTCAGGTCATGGTCCCGGGGTCCTAGGATCGAGCCCCACATCGGGCTCAGCGGGCTCCCTGCTCCGCGGGAGGCCTGCCTCTCCCTCTCCCACTCCCCCTGCTTGTGTTCCCTCTCTCGCTGTGTCTCTCTCTGTCAAATACATAAATAAAATCTTTTAGAAAAAAGAAAACAGAAATTAGAGAGAGAAGAGCCCAGAGCAGGGGGACCAGGTAGGAAGGCTGCAAATAGGGCAGGAGAGCAGAAATGAGGGGCTGGGTCAAGACGGGCAACAAGATCTGAGGAGGGTACTGAGGAGGAGGATTCCAAGTGGTAGAACAGATAGCACTGAAGGAGGCCAGAGAAGAAAGCAAAGGTGACTTGGATTTTTTCATCCTGGATCACAGGGGAACAGTGGTGCCCACTAATAAAAGCAGAGAATTCAAGAAGAACAACATATAGGGGGAAATAATGAGAGAGTTTTGTATATCCGACCTTGCAGGTGGCAGCTTCCTTGTGTAGGAAAAGGAAAAGTTATCATGGGATTTACTTAGCAACAGAACTTTCTACCTGCAACACCTTGGTCTAGCACCAGATCTACTTGAAGCTGCATGGGGCGCATGTAAGTTCAGTTCTGTCAGGGCCTAACCCTTGCCTTTACCTCCCCTAGCATATGCGTGGATCTATCTGTGGACCTCTTCTGAAGACCCAGGCCCAGTCCAATTCCTGTTCAACCATGACAGGGCAAAGAGTAAAGAATGACCTCAAACCCAACATCCTTTGGGACTTAGAACTAACATGTTCCCTGAGCCCAGCATACCCAAAACCACTCTCTGCTTCTGCATACCTTCTGCAGTCCATGTTGACTTAATTGTTATAAATCCAGAAGTGTTAAGAGTAAAGTCTAAGAACACACGTAGCTTTCCCCACACCCAAGTCACAGTACTCTCCATTTGTCTTACCAGGCCAGACGAGCAGCTCTGCCCACATTTCTACATACACTACTTCATACCCTGGATTCTAGCCTATACCTCCAAATCTGACACTCACCTAGCTCCTGCCAACTCTCCTTAAGCAGGACTGGATCTTGTTGTCATTGTATTTATTCACTGGGTAGGCATTATATCCTCTAGACTTGCTAATATCAAGGATTGCCCCTCTTGACCTCCAATTCCCATTGCTTGCATTGTTGCTATTCTCCTTTCTCCTCATCCCCACATTTTGAGTTAAGATCTGTATGCTCTTTGAACTCTAGTCCACTTGCCCCTATTATTTCAGATCTTGCCAAGCCATAAGCATTTTAAGAATTCATATGAACAGGACCAAGGACCCTGTGTGGTGGTTCAAAGCATGGATGCATCCAGCCTTCTTCATTAGTGGGACACACAGCTGGCCATGTGATCCTCTACTCCATGTTGGCTCTATGGCCTTATCTGATCTGCTTCCATTTCTGCCATTCCCTTGATCTCCTCAATGCCTCACATTCAGCCCATCTGAAGTTGAGCAAATCATTACACCACTAAACCTCTTTCCCATCCTCTTGTCTCTATTTCACGCTAGCCCTTCCAATACATTACGCAAACCCACACATAGACACACACACAGTTTTTGTTATTTTTTAATCCCTTTACCCATAGTAAACACTATTGATAACAAATAGGCCCTTATTAATCTGATTTCTCTCTTTAGAAGAGAAACTTAAATTAATTTTTATCTTTTTATCCTTGATATGTTGCTATTTTACTGTGAGCTATCTAGATGTGGATTCATATTTGTATGTTGTTCAGTGTTGAAACACATTTTCAATGTGTAAGGCTCATGTCCCACCCCCAACACACACACACAAAAGCCTCCCCACTATTAACATCTCTCATTGCAGCTATACATTTGTTACAATCAATGAAATTACACTGACATATCATTATCACCCAACATCCATAGTTTACACTAGGGTTCACTCTTGCTGTTGTACATTCTGTGGGTTTTGATAAAAGCATAGTGACACATATCCACCACTACAGTATCATACAGAATAGTTTCACTGCCCTAAAAATTCTCTGTACTCTGCCTATTCATCCCTCATCCCCCTTAGCCTCTGGCAATCCTCTTACTGTCTCCATTGGTCCTATATGCCTTTTATAGAATGTCATATAATTGGGATCATACAATATGTAGTCTTCTCAGATTGGCTTCTTTCATTTAGTAATATGCGGTTAAGTTTCCTCCATGTCTTTTTGTGGCTTGAAAGCTTATTTCTCTTCAGTGCTAAATAATATTCAGTGTCTTGGATGTACCACAGTTTATCCATTCACCTACTAAAAGACATCTTGGTTGCCTCTATTTTTGCTATTATGAATAAAGTTGCCATAAATATCCATACACAGGTTTTTGTGTAGACATAATTTTCAATTCTTTTGGCTAAATACCAAGAAATGTTATTACTGAATGGTTTGGCAAAAACATGTTTAGTTTGGTAAGAAACTTCTGAAATATCTTCCAAAGTGACTACCATTTCACATTCCTACCAGCAGTGAATAAGAGTTCCTGTTGCTTCACATCCTTGTCAGCATTTGGTACTGTCAGTGTTTTGATTTTGGCCATTCTAATAGGTGTCTGAATTTGTAGTGGTGTCTGAATTTGTAATGCTCTAATTATATATAATGTGGAACATCTTTCCATATGCTTATTTTCCATCTGTATATTTTCTTTGGTGAGGTGTCTATTAAAGTCTTTTGTCCACTTCTTTATCAGGTTTTCAATGTTCTTATTGTTAAGTTTTAAGAGCTCTCTGTATTGTGGGTAACAAGCCTTTATCAAATGTGTCTTTAAAAAAATATTTTATCCCTGTCTGTGTCTTGTCTTCTCATTCACTTGACATTGTCTTTCACACATAGAAGTTTTAATTATAATAAAGTCCATCTTATCAATTATTTCTTTTGGGGATTATGCCTTAAGTATTATATATAAAAAGTCACTGCCATACTCAAGGTCATCTAGATTTCCTCCTATGTTATCTTTTAGAAGTTTTATAGTTTTGCGCTTCACATGGAGGTCTCTGATCTATTCTAAACTGACTTTTGTGAAGGTGAAATGTCTGTGTCTAGATTCATTTTCCACATGCTGGTGTCCAGTTGTTCCAGCACCATTGGTTCCATTGTAATGCCTTTGTTCCCTTGTCAAAGATCATTTGATTATATTTACTTGGGTCCATTTCTTGGCTTCCTATTCTACTGATCTATTATCTATGCTTTCACCAATACCACACTCTCTTAATTAATGTAGCTTTACAGTGAGTCTTAAAGTTGGGTAGCATCAGTCTTCCAACTTTGTTCTTCTCCTTCAAGAATGTGTTGACTGTCTTTTTCTTCTCCATATAAACTATGGAGATATCCACAAAACAACTTGCTATCATTTTTATTGGGATTTCATTAAATCTATAGATCAAGTTGGGAAGAACAGACATTTTGACAATATTGAGCCTTTTACTCATGAACTTGGAATATATCTCCATTTATTTAGTTCTTCTTTGATATCCTTCATCAGAGGTTTGTAGTTTTCCCCATATAGGTCCTGTATATATTTTGTTAGATTTATACCTAAGTATTTCATTTCGGGGAGTGCTAGTGTAAATAGTAATGTGTTTTTCATTTCAAATTCCACTTATTCATTGTTGGATTTACTTTTCTGCTTGCTAAAATACATTCTTTAACATATCTTTTTGTGAGGGCATGATTGGAAAACTCTATTGTCTGAAAACTCTTTTGTGTTTTTTCTAGCACTTGAATAATATTTGAATTGGAGCTAAAACTCCTGAGTTGACAGTGATTTTTTTTCTTTAGCACTTTTAAATATTACCCCCATTGTCTTTCAGCTTCCATTGTGTAGTAGATACAATATGTGGTGTCCCAGCAACACCCCTCCTACCTGAGCTAATGCTTATTCCCCAGCTGCTGTGAGGACTGGTTGCTAAGAGGTCACAGCTACACCCTTCTCAGGAGATTTGCCCTTGGCTGAGAAGAGCTGGCTCACCTTGAAATGAGAAGGAGGCTATGTTACCCCCACACCTCACTCCCTTCTCCATCCCCTATTCCCTGTTGCCTCATCCAAAGACTGACTGCTACAGGAGCAAACAAGTGTAGCTCTGTTGCCTCAAGGTGGGAAATTCTGGGTGCCATTCATCGATCCCCAAGGATTGGACTAAGACTAGACTTCAGCCTTCGTCTAATGACTAGACTTTAGACTGTTCCCTTGCCCTAACTTACTGTCCTCACTCCCTTACAGGTTTGTCCCTTCAATAAATAAGTTGCATAAGAATCTCCATCTCAGGTTCTCCTAGGGAACTCTAACTAAAACATATTTTTACTGGTAATAATAATTAGAATAATGTCCAAACATTATGGAGCACTTAATGTAGACTGGACACTGATGGATAACTTCTTTATCTATATTATTTCATGTGATTCTCACAATGACCCCATGGAATAAGAACACTATTTTTTCCACTTTTATTAGTTTTCTGTGGCTGCTGTAACACATCACCACACACTGGATGACTTACAGGAACAGAAATTTATTCTCTCACAACTCTGGAGGCCAGAGGTCCTAATGAGGGTATTGTCAAAGCCACAGTCCCTCTGGAAGCTCAAGGGGAGAAACTGCTCTTTGCCTCTTACAGCTTCTGGTGGCTGTCAGCATTCCCTGACTTGTGGCCACCTCACTCCAATCCTCCCTCCCTAGTCACACTGCCCCCTCCTCTTCTGTGTGTCAGTCTGATAAAAATATGCATGACTGCATTTAGGCCAACCTGGATAATACAGGGCAAGCGTCCTCTCAAGATCTTTAATTTAATCACATCTTTTGCCTAATAAGGTAATACTCACTCTTTTGCCATATTAGGTAATATTCATAGGTTCTGAGAATCAGGAATTGGACATACGTTTTTTAGAGGCTACCATTCAGCCTACTCTACCAGTTTATAGATGAGGAAAGAGAGGGCAAAGGCAAAAGTAAAAGGTATGATAAATAAATCACAAAGTAAGATAAAAGAAATCATCAGTAAAAACAGTATATTTAAATGGCCAGAGCATCTCAGAATGGAATAAAAAAACAAAATTTAGCTAAATGTGGTTTATAGAAGACACACAAAAATTATGAGACTCAAAAAGTTTGAAGGGAAAGAGACTGAAAAGGACATTCCAGCAAACACTATTTCAGAGAAACCTGGAGCATGCAAAACCAACCTTAAGGCAAAAGGCATTAGTAAGAATTAATTGGAAGTATTAATCATGATAGGTTAGGTTAGGCTGCAGTAACAAACAACCCAGAAGATTGCAGTAACTTACTAAAAAAAAAGGCTCATTTCTCACTCAGAAACACGTCCATCACAGATTGAGGGCAACTCTGCTTTATAATACATTCACCCCCTTGGATTCTGGCCAATGGATTAGTCTCTGTCTAAAACTGCTGGTGTCATAGCCAGAAGGAAAGAAAAAGGCATTATGAACAATGTGTTGGTTCTTAAATCCGTTTGCAAGTAATGCTTCTCACTTCCACTTGACTTCCCTGCCCAAACCAAGTCACACAACCAAATCTTGTCAGGGGGAAGAGAAGTAAAATCTTACCTTAGTTGGGGGGGTAAATATTTTAACAATAGTACAGTCTATCATAATGGACCACTGCAGAATGATCAAGAAAACAATTCACCAGGAAGTTATAAAAACTCTGTTATTTTATGCAAGTAATTATTTAACCTCAAAATATTTTTAAACTGACAAAATCACATTTAGAAAATGAAAATTTTTATAAGCATACTTGGAGATTTAAAATATTTCTATCCAAAATGGATAAAGCAAGTACATGGAATTACTAAAGATATTGAAGAATCAAGGAACAAAGTAAGGAAGTTTGATCAAACAAACAGACATGCATATAGAATCCTGCACCAACAGAGAATGGAATACCTGGGTGGCTCAGTTTTTTGAGCATCTGCCTTTGGCTCAGGTCATGATCCCAGGGTCCTGGGATCAAGTCCTGCATCAAGCTCCTTACTCAGCCTGCTGCTCCACCTGCTTATGCTCTTTCCATCTCTCAAATAAAAAAATAAAATCTTTAAAAAAAATAAAATTAATTAATTAATTTAAAAAAGAATGCTGCACCAACAGAGACTATCCATGGAGCATGCATAAAAATTGAACTTGAACGAAAAAGTAAAAATTAGCTTGACCCAGCATGGAGAATAGCTCAGAAATTTTAAAAGTATCAACATCATATAGAACAAATTTTCTAACCAAGATAGTTTAAGAAATACATATGTTAGAAATTCCAATGCATCCTTAAATAACCTCTTGGATATAATAAATCATTAGCTAATATTTACAATTGAGCAACTATATATATATATATATATATATATATATATATATATACTTCATATAATACATATATATAATGTATTAAAACTTATAGGATGCAGCTAAAGTTGTATTTAGAGGTAAATGTATAGCCTTAAAATGCATTTACTAGGAAATAAAGATTGAAAAATACCTAAATAACAAGAATGTAGAAAATAACAATAATATGCAGAATTTTAAAAATAATGGTAATAAACACTAAGAACAAAAAAATAAAAACCAAAGATTAGAACCAATAAGAAAGTTTGAAAAGTTTGTTACAGAGGTAATCAATTTCTAAAAATCGGTTGTGCTCCTACAAACAAAGATATCTTAAAATAGTATTTAAAAATTTTTAAATAGACCAAATAATAGAAAATAATAATGTCAAGGAATAATAATAACAAAAGCCATATATTATATGTCTGAAGAAAATAATAAAATTTTACTGATAGATGCTAAAGAAAACATAAATGAAAAGTCATGTTTATAAGTGGGAAGATAATATTATAAAACTATCTCTTCTCCTCAAATTAATCTAAGTATTTTGTGTCATTTCAATAAATTCAGACAAGAATCTTCAAGAACCCTGACAAGCCACTTCTAAAATATGTACATAAAACAAATGATGAAAACCTGACCAAAAATGTTTAAGAACATAAGGGCATAATCATTATATCAAATACCAAGACATTATAAACCTATCATTAAAATAGTGTGGCATTACTGCAGAAATAGAGAAAACAAAACAGAGGGTCCAGAGATAGAACCTTCAATATAATGAACCTTGGTACCTGACAGAGTGATGACATAGTTCTCCGAGGGAAGAATGAGATGATAAATAAATGGTGCTCACACAATTCAGCACTCATGTGGGGCAAGAAAAAAATTCTATTCCTCCCTCCCTACCAGAAATATGTTCCACATAGATCTAAAAACTAAATGCAGAACAAATCCTTAAAAACCTTTGGAAGAGGGTGCCTGGGTGGTTCAGTTGGTTAAGGATCTGCCTTCGGCTAACGTCATTATCCCAGGGTCCTGGGATGAGTACCATATCAGGCTCCCTGTTCCAGAGGGAGTCTGCTTCTCCCTCTGCCCCTCCCCCCACTTATTCTCTCAATCTCTCTCTCTCTCTCTCTCTCTCTCACTTTCTCTCTCAAATAAATAAATAAAATCTTTAAAAAAATTTGGAAGAAAATGAAAGAATATCTTTACAACCTCGGGGTAAGGAAGGGTATCTTAAAGCACTAAAAGCACCACTCATAAAGAAGGCTCATAAATCTCCCATTAAAACTGAAAACCTGTAACATGAAAAGTTACCATAGGCAAGTTGAAAAGACAAACCACAAATAAGAAAAAGACATACGTGAGACATATAACTGACAAAAGATTTATATCCAAAACAAATAAATACAACTAAATAAACAAAAGCCAAACAATCTTATGGAAAAATTGGCAACTGGAATAAATAAGCAATTCATGGGGGGTTGCTGAAATGGCCAAAATATGAAAATGTGAACAACCTCATATTTACAAACTTACACTCATAGAAATATAAACTATATTTCATGTCCGTGTATTTGGCAAAGATTAAAAAGTCTAATATCAAATGGTAGTGAGAATGTGGAGCAATTGGAACTTGTAGCAAGAAAAATTAGTACAACCACTTTAGAAAATAATTTGGCTAAATCCAGTTATATTGAAGATATGCATAGTCTTAAGGTCTTGCAACTGCAATTCTAAGTGTGTTCCCTAGGGAAACCCCATGTGTGTGCATTGGAAGCCACGCATGAGAATATTCATCGTAACATTTTTCATAATTGGAAAAATATAAGAAAACAATTGAGAGACCATCAGTAGAAGAAAGGATACATTATATAATATATATATCATAATCATGCAACAAAGTCCTCTACAGCAGTGCAAATGAAAAAAAAACTAAACCTACAGTTAGTAACACAGACAAATCTAAAATATGTAACATTGACTGAAAAGGATATTAGTTCTTTTACAGAATAAAACCAATTATATGAAATTTAATACCAAGGAAAAACAATCGTTTATGATGTTAACACATGTACTAAATATGGTAAAATTATATCATAAAACAACAAATGAGGGGCACCTGGCTGGCTCAGTTGGTAGAGCATGCAACTCTTAATCTCAGGGTCATGACTTTGAGCCCATGTTGGGTGTAGAGATTATTTTTAAAAATAAATAAATAACATATAATGTATTATTTGTTTCAGAGATACAGGTCTGTGACGAACCATGAGAGACTATGGACTCTGAGAAACAAACTGAGGGTTCTAGAGGGGAAGGGGTGGGGGGATGGGTTAGCCTGGTGATGGGTATTAAAGAGGGCA
Organism: Callorhinus ursinus; assembly: GCF_003265705.2. Classification (NCBI taxonomy): domain Eukaryota; kingdom Metazoa; phylum Chordata; class Mammalia; order Carnivora; family Otariidae; genus Callorhinus; species Callorhinus ursinus. The sequence goes on from NW_027397081.1 coordinate 29,319,124, forward strand.
CGTATTGAATGGAGCACTGGGTGTTATATGCAAACAATGAATCACAGAACACTACATCAAAAACTAATGATGTAATGTATGATGATTAACATAATAAAATTTTAAAAAAGCAAAACGAAAAAAACTAAATAAATAAATACAACAAATCTAGAGCATCGGTACCTCTGAGGAAGGGAAAAAATGGAACTGGGGAGAAGTATAACGGATCTCAACTAAATACAGCAAGAGAGAAAATGTTAAGATTTGGTAAGTCTAGTTGGTAAATACATGAATGTTCTCTATCATTCTCTTTATTTGACTGTATATCTGAAACATTTCATCATTTTTTTAATTTTGTTTGAAAAGTAAAGAGGTAGAAATGAATAATGGGGACTTCCTCCCCAGCTTGCTCCTACATGGAAAAAGGTAAAATTCCCATCCTCAGCCAGCTGCACAGTTGACATGTGAGGAGAAAGGAAATAAGGTCATGCCAACCCCATTAAAACAGAGTACATGTGCACAGCAAAGGAAACAGTCAACAAAACAAAGAGGCAACCCACAGAATGGGAGAAGATATTTGTAAATGACATTACAGATAAAGGACTGGTATCCAAGATCTATAAAGAACTTCTCAAACTCCACACCCCCCAAAAAAATAATCAAGTCAAAAAATGGGCAGAAGACATGAACAGATACTTCTCTGAAGAAGACATACAAATGGCTAACAGACACATGAAAAAACGTTCATCATCATTAGCCATCAGGGAAATTCAAATCAAAACCACATTGAGATATCACCTTACACCAGTTACATTGTTGGTGGGAATGCAAGTTGGTACAGCCACTTTGGAAAACAGTGTGGAGGTTCCTCAAAAAATTAAAAATAGAGCTACCCTATGACCCAGCAATTGCACTACTGGGTATTTACCCCAAAGACACAGATGTAGTGAAAAGAAGGGCCATATGCACCCCAATGTTCATAGCAGCAATGTCCGCAACAGCCAAACTGTGGAAAGAGTCGAGATGCCCTTCAACAGACGAGTGGATAAAGAAGATGTGGTCCATATATACAATGGAATGTTACTCAGCCATCAGAAAGGATGAATACCCAACTTTTACATCAGCATGGATGGGACTGGAGGAGATGATGCTAAGTGAAATAAGTCAAGCAGAGAAAGTCAATTATCATATGGTTTCATATATTTGTGGAACATAAGGAATAGCTTGGAGGACATTAGGAGAAGGAAGGGAAAAACGAGGGGGGGGCATTGGAGGGAGATGAACCATGAGAGACTGTGGACTCCGAGAAACAAACAGGGTTCTAGAGGGGAGGGGGTGGGGGGATGGTTTAGCCCGGTGATGGGTACTAAGGAGGGCACGTACTGCATGGAGCACTGGGTGTTATACGAAAACAATGGATCATGGAACACCACATCAAAAACTAATGATGTATTGTATGGTGACTAACATAACAAAATAAATTTTTTTTAAAGATTTTATTTATTTACTTGACAGAGAGAGAGATAGCAAGAGAGGGAACACAAGCAGGGGGAGTGGAAAGGGAGAAGCCAGCTTCCCGCTGAGCAGGAAGTCCAATGCGGGGCTCGATCCCAGGACCCCGGGATCATGAGCCAAAGGCAGACGCTTAACGACTGAGCCACCCAGGCACCCCTAATATAATAAAATTTCAAAAATAAAAAAATAAAACAGAGTATAGATGGACCTCATAGAAACTGGAATCCACTCTCTTCCCTCCCTCCCTCCAGCTGGTCTTTTCTGTATCTATTTCCTGCTTCTGTCTCTTCACCATGGGTCATCTACTCCTTATATCTTCCCGGTCCCTCCAAGCACCCCAGTCCCAAGACTTCGTGACTTTTCAGCTCAGATACCTACACTGACCCCTTCTCTGCGTCTCTGAGCTCAAATTCCTGAGAGAATCTGACCACTGCTATGGTCAGCTGGCCTTAGACCAAGAGTCTACTTCCAATTTAACAAGCTTCAGCTGACAGAAGAGGAGACTATGATCAACACGAATCCCTTTTAGGGGTGGTGGGCAAGACAGGATCTCAAAAAAGGTTTGACTAAAGTACAGAAACTTCCCCAGCCGGTCCATCAACCCAGTTTAAGTCAGGACGAAAGTACAAGGAATTAGAACAGGAGCCTGCTCAGAAATCAAGAATGTACATGAGGCTGAAGCACTCTTATGTGGGTCTTTCCCACATTACTTATTGAGTGGCCATCTGAAAAGTTGAAAAAAGGGAATTCCTCACATCAGATTCTTTGCATGGACAACAGACTCAATGAACAGGTGAGAGGTAGGCAGAAAAGTATCATGGCATAGAGAATGGGGAGAGAGAAAGTTCTCCATTTGTGAGCAGACCCCTTCCGCGCAGTGAATAAGAAGTCAAACATAACACTAAAGCAGACCTTTGGGATAGCCAGGCCCCAGAATGAACTCAGTAACCCCACCCATTGGGGTCCTTTCCTAGAACTCTGATCTCAATAAATGGCACTGCTATTTATCTAATTGCTTTAACCAGAAGCCCGAGCAACCCTTCCTCATTCCCTCTCATCTAACCCATCTCGGCATCCTGTTGTTTCTACCCCCTGGTGTTTCTCAGTGTTTGCCCACTCTTCCCATTTCTTGTTGCCACCTCCCACCTCTTTCATCTCACCTGGTCTTCTGCAAGTGTTGCCCACAATGCTGGTGAACACATCTCCAAACACCAGCAGTGTGATTTGTTTTCATTCAATCATCATCTCTAACACTTCCACCATGTGTCAGCCCCTGTGTAAGCACTGTGTATGCACTGGTTAGAAAAGTCATGGTGATCCTCGCATTCTTAGTGATGACAGCCATGAAAACATAAACATGAAAATCATTATAAGTGGGGTAAGGGCTCTGAAGGGAAAGAGCTGTGTTCTTTGAGATTTTTTAACTAGGGAAACCTAATGTAAATTGAGGCAATTGGCCAGGCCTTCTTGGAGGAAGAATGACTTTTGACCAAAAACTGACAGAGTCATTTAAAACCTTTAATTAATCTCCCCTCTTTTTAGGATAAAGGTAATCCATGGCAAAGCCAGACACAGTTCAGCTTCTGCTTTCTTTCCTGCCCGACTTCACCTCCTCTTTCTCTCTAGCTCTCCCCTCCCAGCCACGAGGATACCTCTCCAATCCCTGAAAATGTCGTTTTCTCCCACATATCAGCACCTGCATCAAGGAAAGAGCTTCTTCTTGTCCTCTTTCCCTCAGCCCCTATCATCTAGCCAATCATCTGTTAAGTATCAATTAAACATCCCTTGCTCTGAGAAGCCACATCCTAAAACCCCTGACAGGAGGGTCTGCCTGAGTCTGTGTGTCATATAAATTGTTCCTTCCTTACACCAAATGCCCTTGCAACTGTCTCGTCAACATCTGTTAGAACTCTACACTCCATATGTGCAGGGGCATTTCTGTCTTCTTTCTCACTATATCCCCAGGGTGTCAATTATTAAACATGCTTAATATATAACTGCTGAATAAACAGATGAATGAATCAATGATATGACTATCTTGGTTTTGTAGAAACTCAGAACCTTAGCATTGAAAAGGACCCCAGAAGTCACCTATTCTTCCTCCCGCCAAATGCCCACATCACACACTTCACAACCTCTTCCAAACTTTGCACCTATCTCCCCAGGCAGTAGGGAGCTCCTCGTGGACAAGGACCACAGTTTATTCATCTTGGTATCTCCTTCCTCTATAGAACCACTAACTAGAGAGTTCCAAGATCATTATCTTCATCCACAACCTAGGAACTACACGGCACAAAGCCAGCGAGTGACTTGCCTAAAGAGACTCCAACAGATCCAACTGTAAATGTACTCATCCTGGCTCCTTCTGCTTAATTTCCTCATCTGCATAGTTTCATTGAGGGTCATTCTCAACTCATCGCCAACCTGCCCTGCATGTCCTTCCATAGTATCCAAGATTCGCACTTTACAATATCCCATTTTCTTCCAAGAATCCCCTCTTTGGGTGTCACACTGTGCCTCTGTCACTGGCCAAATGCCTAGCAAAGCCCTAGGCTTCTCCTCGGCACTGTGATATCTATTATAGGGAATTAGCAAGGAGCCAAAGACCATCACACACACACACACACACACACACACACACACACACACACACACACACACACTGTGAACTCCAGAAATGGAGTTTATTTCATTTCCCCAGCTTTAGGGCAGCCTCCAGCTTTAAGTCCTCCACCATTGGCAGCAGCCTTTGCCTTTGGGAGAGAGACAAGCAACTTTAGAGTGATATGGAAATCACCCCCCAAACATTTGCAAGCCTTTCAGGACTTGGAGCTGGTCCCAAAGCAAATTCAATCAGCCCTTTTTCCCCCCACACTTGCTGCCTCCAGCTGAGCCCCATCTCATACAGTGGAGCCCAGTGAATGAGGTGCACCTGATAAGTCCCAAGAGGTCCCAGCCCCACAGAAAAGCGCACGAGAAAGGAGGAGTGGGGGAGGGAAGGGAACAGAGCCAGGCCTGGGCCAGCTGCCATACCCAGCCTGCTTTTGACAGAGGCCTCCGCCTGCACTGAGAAGGACCCTCAGCTAAACCACAAACTTACACAGCAAGGAAGTGATCCTGCTGGACTGTTGGGCCCAGTTCCTGAGCTTTGGAGACTAAAAATGTGCAGTCTCTCAGTGTCTGACTCAGAAAGTCCTAAATCCCCCTGGCTTGTCAGATTAACAAATGATATTCGCAAGTGGGTGTTTGTGATACTGGTATTTCTCTCCATCTCTGATCCGTAGAAACCTAATTGTATAGGATTCGCTGGATTCAGTCCTCTGATGAGACAATGAAATATCAAAGGTATCCATAAAGAGAGAAAGCCTTGAGCACACAGTCTTATGTATGTGCTCTGAAAATGTTAGTGCATGGGTATAATAGTGTCACCCCACCAATAGGAGAATTGGGGGAATTCATGAGTAAAGGGGGAATCAGAAAGACAAGACACTGACCAAATGAATGGAGGGATAAGTGTTGAACAGTAATTCCATAGGACAAAAGTCAAGGTGATTGCCTTAATCTTTCTTGATATTTCCTCCCACCATCACACGTTACAAATTCTGACAATCACTGCTACGCACCAACCCAGGATTTCCCTAGCAAAGCCCCCACCAAATCCTATTATATCAAAATGAGTATCGAAATATTCAGAGGATTTGGATACACTTACGTGATGTCTCTCTCCTCACCATGTCACCAGCTAACGGTCAAAGAAAAGTAAATCCAAGAGGACTAGAAAACTAAAGCATTAAGACACCTCCCACCATGCCGGGGAGGAAATTGTCTCCTATCCTTGAAGCAACAAGATGATGTGTTGTGTTGCTGTGGCTTTGGGTTCCATTATCCCTGTGTTTAGAGAAATACTAGATGAAATTGGGAACCAGGCGGTTTTGAGTTTTACTGCAGGCCCCACAATGCTGTAACCTTGCATAAAACACTTAACTTCTTAGAGCCTTGATTCCCCGGAGTAGAAAGAAGGGTATGGATGGGATTAATATCAATTTCTTTGGCTTATTTTGAGGCCAATAACTATTATCAATGGAGTTTGTGATTTGTGAGAGCTGCCATGCTCATCACAAAGTCCCTGTGATCACAAAACACTGTCCTAGTCAGGCAAGGCAGTGCATCACTAGGACCTGCAAAATTATAAGAATGTGAAAGCCATGTTTGTTGATCCTTACTGGTAAATGATACAAAATCCTCATGAATTATACAAGATGCCTCGTGTGTAAACAGAGATATCATTTAAAGCAACAAAGTCATTTCTGAATTGTGCTTCAGTGACTATGAACTATGGATTCCTGCATAGCTGCAACTTGAAATTTCCTAAACAAATCCACTGTCTCCCAAAAGAAGACTGAAAACACATCCCTACATCCTCCTGAGGACAATCATAACTGAGAATGCATATGGTAGCTTCTACAACACTGGTCAGCTACCTTTTCCTCAAGGTTTGGTGCTCAGTCTCAGGGGCTGCCCATTCTAGTGGTAGGGACATTCCCCAAATCCAGGGCCCTTGCAGACTGTAAGAATTAAACTCATTTCCTGCCTGCAGTCTGTTTCACTCCTTCTGGCCCTTCTCCCACACTAACCCAAGGATGCAGCTGTGTTTGCGCTAACACTTCTGCGGGGGGAAGGAACATTGCTGCAAGGCAATAAGAGCATGATAATTAAAATAAACAATAAAATGAAAAATTTATCAGCATTTTCAAAATACAAGTTTCAACCAACAGCACTGTATATGGAGGTGGGACAATTCCATTTTGACAAACATCCTAAATCCTCGGAAGCAGGGAGACCACCTGTGTCCTTCTAGGAGAGAGTCAGGCTGGGACCTCCAGGGATTTGGCCAGAAGAGGACACTTTCTCAGGGCATGTTTCTTTCCTCCTGCGGGGAGTGTGCTGCCTTTGCAATGTGATTGCAAGGCCTCTGAAATATCAAACTTCTAAGACACAAGCTGGAAGGAGAGTGAACATGCATGGGGCTGAAGTAAGAAAATCCTCCCTCCTTTAGGGAATGAGACAAATCCAAGCCACCTGGCTCCCAAGAAGAAGATATGGCCAGGACAGACAGGACAAGTCTGGGACAAAAGCTAAAGAATTCAATAGGCACCAAAGGGTAAAAGCCAGCCTTCAAATCTGGCCAGCAACTCTTCAGAAGAGCCAATCAGAGCAGAGAGTAGAATGAGCTGGCAGTATGAAATTTTAAATACCAAAAGCATAAGAAAGTTAAAAAATTACCTACGCTGCCCTCCCTGTCTTCCAGAAAGCTATTGTTTGTGTCAGTGTGTATTCCATATTCCTTATATAATTATATATAATTATATATAATTATTGTCCCAAGTTCAAGTTCATAACATAAAATCTATTTTGTGATGTACTCTCTCCACCTGAAATACCAGGTTGCTTCTATCTCAGTCCACAGTTATTTAGGACACAGAAAATCCAGTAAAACTAGAATCAAAGGGAATTTATTCTATGAATCAGGAATCTCTCCTAGAACCCAGGAAAGGACAGCTGGGGCAGGAGGGGCCAGGGCCAACTCCCTACCTCTCCAAGGCACCTGGCGCCCTGTCTCTGCTCTCTCTGCGCCATGCGCCCTCCTCTATCTGCAGACCAGTCCCCTGCTTCTGGGCACAGCAACAACCAATGGCTGCCCTACTGGACCCCTCTCATCCATAATACATAACACCAACTGACTAAACTCCCAACCCAAATGCCCAGGGTAGGTGATCTGGCTGACTCAGTTTATGTCATCTGGACACCCTGAAAGTAGTCAAGCCATGGCTGGCGGGAATGAGAAATGCAAGGAATTGATGTGCCAGTCCATTAAAGAAATGGACTTACTTACAAATGTTATTTACTGTTTCTTCAAAGGATATGCCAGGAAAACAGCCTGTATTAGGGTAGACTAACTGCTGTTTACAAAAATCCCAAAGGTTGATTTCTTGCTCATTTCCCAGTCTACTATAGACCGGGGGGGGGGGGGGGGGGGGGGGGGGGGTTGACAGTGAAGGTCCAGGAGGACCCTGCTGCTATGGTCATTCAGAGACCACAGACCCTCCCATCTATAGCCTCCCTAATTTTCAGGGTCCTAGCGTCCTGAACTGGACCTTCTGCGCCCAGCTGGCAGCCAACGAGGGGTTAGGGAAGAACCTGGAAGTGGTGTACATTACCTTCACCGACAGGCTCTTGGCCACAGCTAACCACAAGGCAGGTGAGAACATGTAGCCTAGCCATGGACCACTAAGAAGACTAAAAGTCTTTGCTAAACACTACCCAGTGCTTGCCATAGCCCACCTTTGTGTTCCGCTCCTCTTACCATGCCTAGACCACATAGAGCCCCCTCCCAGGTAGACCAGCAAACTCCTTGCCTCAGAGCCCTCTCCATCGGGTCTGGCTATGGCTCCTGTGAGCGGCGACCTATGAAGTAAAGGTAAGCTGTTTGCCATCCAGAAACCCAACTTAAAATAGTGGTATAGGAACAAGGTAACTACGATAACCACAATAAACACATTAAACAGTCCCATTTGGGAGAAAAAAAGTGGAATGGGAGACTGCTGAAGCAGACCTGATATACACCTAGGCAGATGTCTTCCCCATGACGCTGCCCATCAGGAAGTTGTTCCCCATCTACCATCTTTTTGGGCCACATGTTAACTAGATGTTAGGGATTATGCCTCCTCAGATTCTGGGAGACATGCTCTGCTGGCTCCTGCCAAATGAGAGATTTGAGACTCCTGGGTTTTTGCTTGCTCGCTCCCTTGCTGTTTGCAGTAAAATACCTCAAAACCTTGGTAGCTTCTGATCCATTTCGGATCCATCCAGTCAGTTTCATTTATTAAAATACACAAACACATACATTCAAGGTTCTTTCCTAGACATAATTCTAAAATGTATGTGATTTCTTTGTTTCTTCCATCACTCTCATGCCTTTTTCTCAGCAGCTATCATGAGGCTTTATGGTGAACAGGACAACTGAAAGGTTTTGATGGATCACTCTCTCACACAAACTCCCTCAATCATACCTCCTCGGGTTTAAAAAGCCATCAGGTTTTCCAAACCCTTTGTGGCAGATTGTGTTTTCCATGGCCATAGTAGTTTTGCCTGTGTCACACGTTCTCCCAGAACCTTGACCCGCAGCCACCTTGAGGTAGAGCCTGCTTCCCTTCCCTCCAAGTACAGGCAGGCCTTAGTGACTTGGTAAAAATGAGTGGCGTGAGGCAAAAGGGACACCGCATGACCTCTGAAGCTATGAAACAAAGGTGATACAACTTCTCCCTGGCAACCCAGTCACCATCTTGTAAGGAAGCTCAGACTTGCCCATGTGGGAGACCAAATGGAGTAGGTCTATGTGGAGCAGCAATGAGGTCCCCAGTCAACAGCCAGAATCAGCCACCAGGCATGAGCTGGCAAGCCTCCTGATGATTCCGGGCCCCAGCCTTCACTCATATCACATCTTCCAGCTGAGTCCCAAACATCACAGTGCAGAGACAAGATGTCCCTGTAATGTCCTGCCTGAATTCCTCACGCACAAAATCTTTGAGTATAATAAATCTTTGAGCTCAATGTCAGCTTAGGCTTACAGCACTAAGTTTTCGAGTACAGATGGTCCTCTACTTAAAGTGATTCAATTTACAATTTTTTGACAATACATGCTATGGTGTGAAGGTGATACTCATTCAGTAGAAGCTATACTTTGAGTTTTGCATGTTGGTCTTTCCTGGGCTAGCAGCTTGCGGAATGATCCTCTCTCATGAGGCTGGGCAGGGACAGCCAAAGCTCCCAGTCAGCCACACAGTCGCAAGGGTCAACAACCAGTACCCTTGAAACCGTTCTTCACCCATCCTGTTGTTCACTTTCAGCATGGAATTCCACACATTACATGAAACATTCAACACTTTATTATAAAACAGGCTTTGTGTGAGATGATTGTGCCCTGCTGTGGGCTAATGTAAGTGTTCTGAGCACGTGCAAGGGAGGCTGCGCTCAGGTCTGAGGTTCGGTATGTTAGGCATCTTAAATGCATTTTTTATTTAATGATATTCTCAATTTATGATGGGTTTGTCTGGATGTAACCCCATCATAAGTTGAGGAAGATCTATAACTTCTTACACGGCAGTAATAGCTGGAGCATGCTGGATGCCCAAATGTCCATATTTTATCCATCCCCTTTCATTTTTCTTGCAAGTCAGCTAATTCTTTCCTAACTTCTTTTTGCTTGTGATACCTTGCCAAAGAAGGCATTCCAGTAGAAGCCCACCATACATAAACATGCGCACACTGCTGCTATTCTGTTTTCCAAACACCGCTCCTAGAGCTGAATCTCAGGAGTGCATGGTCTCCCTTCCACGTTATCCCCGTGAGGCTCTCTCAAATGCTTTGCCACAGCAACACAAGCTCTCCAGCCTTCCGGCCTCCACATGTGTCTCTTCACCACTTGCCACCTGACTATGCAGTCAATGTCTCATATTTTAGACTATTTGTGATGGAAGTGCCCACTTCTGGGACCAGTTTCTATATGATTCAGGGTAAACTAACTGCTGTAACAAAGAATTCCAGAATTCAACAGCTTAACACTTTAAAGTCTTATTTGTTACTCATATCACGTCTGATGTATATTGAGGTGGGGGAGCCTGTCAGACTCGGGCTCCTTCTGTCTGGTTGACTCTGCACCCTGCAACATGGAGAACCGGTGGTTGGTCTCGTGATGAGGCCTGCAAGTAGCAAAGCTCACTTCCATCCACATTCTGACTGGCACAGCTCAGTCCTGTGGTCCCACATAACTATGGGGAAAGCTTGCATGGTTCAGCTGTACGCCAGGAAGAAGGAACAGGTTTGATGGGCACCTGGCCAGTCCCTTCCACTGTGCCCACAGTCAGAAAGTGCAGGTACAACACTACCACACTACCTTTGTGCAGTGCTCTGACAGACCCTTCTCCCCAGAATCTCTGCTCTGTGGGGACTAAGCCTTCCCAACAGCTTCTTCTTATAGACTCGCTCAAGGTTTATCTAGGTACCACCAGGGTGATAGCAGGAAAATGGCCTCAAAGATGTCCATGTCCTAATTCCCCAATTTCATGCATATGTTACCTCACATTGCAGATGGGAAGAGCATCCTGGTGGGCCCAATCTAATGGCACAAGTCCTCGAAAGCAGAGAAACCTCCCCCAGCTGTGGTCAGAGAAGGAGACATGTCAGTGGAAGAAGGGTCTGAGGGATGAATGGCATTGGCTTTGAAAACAGAGGAAGGGTCCATGAGCCGAGGAAGCTGGAAAAGGCAAACAGAGGCAGACAGGATATCCAGAAAGGAATGCGGCCCTGCTGACACCTCGATTTTAACTCAGTGTGACCCATGTTGGATTTCTGACCCACAAAACTGTCAGAAAACAAATTTGTGTCTTAAACCACTAAGTTCATGAGGCTTTGTTATGGCAGCAATGGAAAAATAATATAGCCAGTAACTGCTCTCTGCTCTAAATTCTGAATCTAGTATCTCAGTAGTGTATAGCACCCAGTGCTCCATAGAAATAGACTCCATGGTCTTCAAACTTGAATCTGGAAACTCTGCCAGAACTCTGAGCTGCCGTGCCCACACCCCACTCTCTTTAACCCTCTGGGACTTATGCAACCTGCCCTGAAGTCAGCAAGCACTGGGTCTGAGTACTGTTCTGTGCCACACACCGGCAGTCATGACCCTGCCCTGCTGGAGCTCAGCCTCTGCTGGGGCGGAGACGCAGGCTGGCTAGGCACTGCTGGTGTTCTGTCCAAAGGCAGGTCCTTGAGCAGAGCCCTCCGGAGAAGAGCAGGCCCAGCCTTCACACAGACATTGGTGTGTCTTACAAGTGACCATTGGAGATGGAGCCCTGCACAGCTCTGCAAAAATAATATGATCGTACGGCCACCCCAGTCTCACTCCTCTTCCCCCTTCTCTTTTAGAAGCCACCCTGCCACCCCCTAAGGTCCTCAGCATCCCTTTCTTCTACCACCTTCAGTACCTCCCCTCAGGAAAGGATGTGGAAATGATTTCCCTTGATGGATATGATGGATGTGTACACGACGGATAATAGCTTAAAGCACTACACATTTGTTTCAGACGCCCATAGAAGATGGGCCCCTTTAACATAAATCTATGATTTAAGCAAAAAAAAAAAAAAAAAAAAAAAAAAAGAAGTGTGGGATTTTAGGCAGCTGGTGAGGTGAGAGAAGGATTATGTAGGTTTCTGAATTTTCTCAGGATGCCTTGAACAAACAGTGTGCTACCCGCCCCGCTGTGAACAAAGACGAGCCCATTCATGATGACATACACACATTTGGGGGAGGAGAAAGGGATGGGGAGGAGAGCGGGAAAGAGGTCAGAACTGAAGGCACAGGCATAGAACCGGATACTGCTCAGGTTACATGAACCTGATGGGGATTTAACGTTTACCAGCGGGAAGAGAGCAGAGAGGAGCAGGTGGTGGTGTGGTACATACATTGACACTGGGGCAAGGTCCTTTGTCTCACGGTCCATTGGCTTGTGGTTAGGTCGCTGTTCCTGCCAGCAGAGGAACAGTGCCAAGCACGCGGCCCACCCAGCAGCCCCAGGCCTCTGCAGCTCCTGTTGGAACCACAAGCTCCTGAAGTCCCTAGCTCTCCTGGCTCCTGCCAGGCCTGTTTCCAACTTTGCAGGGCTGTTCGCAGCCTCCAGGGCAACACCTCCCAGCCATCCTGCTGGATGGGGCCGGCAGTGGCCCAAACAGTACAAGGAGCTTCCCGACAGCCTTTCCAGATCCTCTGGGGAATTCCTGACACGAGCCCAACCGGGATTCCCTGTGATGAGCCGTAAAAATCCATTAGCATAATTAGATCAGACACACTATGATGTCATTATACTTCCTCTCCTGTCTGCTCCCTTCATTAACAAGCACACTCTAAATGTAATTGTCTAGTCCCATCGTCCCTGGCCCTGAATTAGCTCCTGTGTGCAGAAGGAATGGCAGAGAGAATAGGGTTAGTTAGCAACTTTTGATTCTGACATCCCCCGTTTCCTTGCACCCCCTGCCTTGACACCCGCACATTCCAGCCCTCCTGGCCTGAGACCAGTTCTCATACGTGGAGGGAAAACTGCACTGCACGTTGAAGCTGCAGAACCAAAGGTTATCCCATTGGTCTGGGATAGTTCATGGAAGGTCCTCCCTGAGGCCAAAGGAAAATCAGGCCCTGGTGGCATCAGAAGGCAAGGGGCAGGCACAGAAGCATGCAATATCTAGAGACTTGAGCAATGGGACAGTCATTGTGGAGAAATATTTCTGGCTAAACCACAGAAAGCTGTAGCAGGAAAAGTGAGGAATGAAGGAACTTTAGAACTCATCTGGTTCCCTTTGTTTAACTGAAGTTATTACTGGGCCTGGGCTCCTCAGAACCCCTTCAGTTCCATCTCAATTACAACCCTGAGAAGCCCCAAATGTCAGAATGCGCTACAAATATTCTACCAACAAAGAAACCCCTTCGTTTCACAAATGAAGAAATGAGGCAGGAGACAGGATAAGACTCAGGACCGAGGTGGTCCAGCCGGGTGGGGGCAGGGCAGTACCTGGAGACCAGGTTTGCTATTGGCCAGTCCAGCGATCTCACAGTTGTACATATGACTGAATCCCTGTCCCAGGGCCCAGGGAGAAACAAAGTGGAATAAAACAGGATTTCACAGCAAAAGCCATCCTTTGCCTCCTTACCTACAAGCTATCATTTCATGACCTCTGAGATAAGGGGTCGAATTCAAAATACATCAACAGTGTAAAAGACAGGAGAAGAGGCAGAGAGGTTTTCTTTGGTGAGAAAGGTATTGGTATTGTTAACAACTGTAACAAGTAAAACTTAACATTTATTGAGCGTGCCAGGCCCTCGGCACAGCATTTCATTGTGCCTTCCGTCAGCTGACCTTCCTAACAATCCATGACAGAAGTATTATTCCTGCCCCCCTTTTCCAATGAGGAAACTAGAGAACACAGAGATGAAGTAATTTACCTCAGGTCACACACAGGAAATCACGGAGCCGGGATTCAAACCAGATCTGTGTTGGCCCACCTGCTGACCCAAAACACTGATTCAGCCCCTGGGAACACGCCCTCAGCCCCAGGCTTGCAGGTAGGACCGGACGGACACCTTCAAATCAGCCGTTGAACAGGCATTTACTGAACCCACACTAGGTGCCCAGCACTGTTCTGGGCACTGAGAGTACTTCGTTGAAAAAAGCAGGCAAACCTCTGCTGTCTTCTTGGGCTACACATGCAGTGCCAAGAGGCAGACAATAAACATAAAACTTAGAAAATGACATACCCCGTGACAAGGGGGTGAGGATAAGCACCACGGGGAAAAAGCAAGAAAGGGGAATTCAGAAATGCTGGAGCAGCATAATTTTAAATAGAGTGTTCAGGGAAGGCTCACCTAGAAATTGACATCTGGACAAAGAATTGAAAAGGTTAGGGAGGAAACATGTGGTTCAAAAGTTGCTAGTGGATGGCAACAGTATGCTTGGACCTTGAGGGCATTTTGCTAAGTGAGGTAAGGCAGACAGAGAAAGACAAATACCAAATGATATCACTTCTATGTGGAATCTAAAAACAAAACACACGGAAAACAGAGCTCATAGACAGAGAACAGACTGGTAGCTGCAGGGGGCAGCGAGGGGGCGGGGGAATGGAAAAGAGATGAATTTCAAAGGGGCTTTCAGAAACAAAGGCCCATTAATAATCCTCAGTCAAGGAGAGGAACTCAGCCCTGTAACGAAGATCAAATGAAGGAGGCTGCCTGTCCTGCCAGGGGTTGAATTGTGTCCCCTTAAAATTCATATGTTGAAGTTCCTAACCCCCCATATCTCTCATTTGGAAAAAGGGCCTTTGCAGATGAAATCAGTGAGGATGGAGTAGGGGGGTCCCTAGCCAGCAGGACTGGTGTCCTCGTGAAAAGGAGGCACTTGGACAGGAGACTCCCACACAGGAAGAGCTCCCCGTGAAGATGCAAGGAAGGCTGAGCTGCGGGTGATGCAGCAGAAGCCAAGGAGCACCAGAGACTGGCAGCAAACGGTCAGAACTAACAGAGGGGCACGGAACAGATTCTCCCTCGCAGTCAGGGAAGGAACAACCCTGCAGACCCCTTGGCTTCCGACTTCCAGCCTCCAAAACTGTGAGACAGCCCATTTCTTGTGCTCAAGTCATTCTGTTTGATACCTGCTTCAGGGCAGCCCTGGCAAAGGAATACACCTGCCCATCCTTGTTGTGACTGTTAAGAAATCGAGAAGGAGAAAGGCATAAGGCAGGGGCAAAGAAGAAACAACAAGTAAGCGCACTTGAGAGTTATACCTTGGGAAGAACTTTGGGTGCTGTTACTAGCATTTGGAACTGAATGGAAGCAAATAGTTCAGAAACTTACCCAAGTTTTTAGGGTGATTGAACACGGAAGAAACTACTAGCTGGCCTAAAAGATCTGGTGAGTGGAAAATTCGCACCCGCAGGAAGCAAGCTGTGAAATTGGTGCAGCTCCCCAGAGGACAATCTCCCTGGCACCCTCCTCAGATATGACCACTGAGGGTGGTGGACAAAGGGGTGAGCATGAACTTTGGAGAGCAACAGACAGGGCCACCTCTCCTGGACAGCTCAAGCAGGGTGTTATCAAGGAATGAGCATCCCTGTGTCAGGGTCAGGGTCTTCACTTGCCTACCCAGCAAGATTTCACCATTCCCATGGCTGCCGTGTGGCTGCCAATTAGCACTGGCCTAATGCCAGGATCTTGTCCTCACTCCCCCGTTGTATCTTGGGGGCAAGTGTGGCGGGAGTGGATAGTTTGCTTTCTAGTTCATAGGTAACTGGACTTTGAGAAGGTGGAGGGATGGGCACCTGGGTGGCTCAGTTGGTTAAGCGACTGCCTTTGGCTCAGGTCATGATCCTGGAGTCCTGGGATCGAGTCCCACATCGGGCTCCCGGCTCAGCGGGGAGTCTGCTTCTCTCTCTGACCCTCCCCCCTCTCATGCTCTCTATCCTCATTCTCTCTCTCAAATAAATAAATAAAATCTTTAAAAAAAGAGAGAGAGAGAGGAGGTGCGGGGAAACGTGATAGGGGAGACCGGGCATCTCTGAGGCCAGAGTGCATGAGGGGTTTGCATAGGAAGCAGAGCACCAGCAAATATTTGGCAATGGGAAGGGCCACCTGTGATGGAGTTTGCCCGCTCTTCACCAACATCCCGTTTTCTGTTTTTTTCGATTCTCTGGGCACACAGCTAGACTGTGTTTCCTACTCTCTGGTGGTTAAAAGTGGCCACGTGTATGAGCTCTTACCAGTGGAACACCAGTGAAGGTGGTGGGTCTCTTGTCTAGACCACAGCTTCTAAGAAGTGCCTGTGGCCCCACCTTACTCTCTCTCCCCTTCTGCCGCCTACACAAAGGGTCAGCAAGGCTTTCCAAATCGAAAAACCACAAGATGAGAGATCTTGAATGCTTGCATCATCATGGGACGGAACGCCATCTGCTGATCAGGAATTCCATACCAGACTTACAGGAGCAAGAAATAAACCTCTAGTTGTACTAACCCCTGACATTTTGGAGCAGCTAGCATAATCTCATCTAATTTATGCAAGCAATCCAATCAAATCAGGGAATAGTAAGAACTTCTCCGCCAAGACACCTCGAGGTGTCATGAGATAATCCTGGATTAAGGGTTGGTTCTAGAGTCAGCACTGCCATGAACCAGCCCTGTATCCCCGAACAAGTCACCGGACTTTACAAGAGGGCAGGTCTGCCCTAGAAGGCACGCCCCCCTCAGGGCTTCCGCAGCCGCACCTCCCAGGCTAAGCACCTGGGGCTCCAGATGACACCACACAGAATTGTCTCACCTTTACCTGTTGGGTATATGTTGGCTTTCAAGTGAGAATTTTGTCTGGAAAAATGAGATCCTAAAGGGCGTGCTGATAAAGATAAAGCTTGAGGCTCCTGCCCCATGGGAATCTCTGAGGACCTTTATTTTTACTTTGGACACACAAATCCCTTACCCTCTCTTGACCCACTCACACCAGGCCCCCAGCTAGTTAAAACTCAGAGTCAAAACACAAATGTGGCTTCTCTTGAAAAATCTGATCAGAGCATGTCCCAACCTATCACCCCGAGCCCTGCCTCTGAGGGGCTCCAGGTGCCCGGGCACGGAGAGAGCAAAGACACTAACAAACACAGAGGCCAGAAGCAGCATGGGACGGGCACCGCGTTAAGGCCTCCAGTGCAGAACTCACAACAACCCCATGAAACAGGCATTATTTCCCTTCGATGCAGGTTAAAAACAACAACAACAAACCTGAGGTTCAGAGAGATGTATAACTTGCCAGAGGTCACATTGCTAGTAGGTAGCACAACCAGGATTCCAACCCATGTCCATCTGACTCCAAAGTCTTTCACTCCAACCCAGTGCCGTGTCCACTCCACTCTCTACTTGGTCAGTGGGTGAGGACACGTGCTGTGTCTTCTCTCTGCTCTCGTGTGCCCCTCACTGCACTATCCATGGCCAGCGAAATCAGGATGAGCTCCCCTTGCCCACCACTCCCCTGGAGCTGCCCTGCGGGTGGGGGCAATGAGGGTCAGGCTGATGCCCTGAGTGTGGGCAGGCGAGGTACTTCCTTCAGAGCTCTGGGGCACGCTCCCCGGCTCGGCACACTTAACATTTCTTAAATAACCACCATAATGTAAAGTAAATGTACATATATGTACAGACTGGTATGAAACCATTTCAAACATTATCCACGGGATCCAGGTAAACCACCTTCTCCACTGTTCGCATATTTGCTTGCTTCTTTCCTTCCTTTTCCCCTCCTTTCTGTTTTTTTTTTATTTTTTTTTTTTCAGCTTAAATCCCTCTGATACCAGTCTAAGTTCTCAGACAACGTAGGCTAATTATAATGGGTAATTTCCTGGCTAAAGAGAATAAAAATCACTTCAAAGCCAAATAAATTGTATTTTACTGTCCTCTATCCTACATGGCCCAGGCCCCGTTCTTGTCCAGCGGCAGTTGCGAATCAAGATGTCTGATCCTAATGGAGAGCATCACAGCTTACGAAGCCCATTCACACCCAGTTGTCTTTCTCACATCTATGAGTCATGCACCACGCAGCTGCCATTATCTCCATTTAGTCGATAAGGAAACTGAGTCTCAAATATATTAAATGAATGTTTTGAGAGTGAGAAATAGCGTATGGGGTGGCTGGAGAAATTGCCAGAGGCCCTGCTGGGTCCCAGGCTCTGTGGGCAAGATCTTGGGGCTACTAAGGGGTAAAGGCCTGCCTGGGAGCCTGGCGGTCCAACCCCTGCAGGGCTTTCCTTGGGCCAGGAGAACTGGCCCAGGACCAGCTCCTTCCAAGTTCTCTTCTTAACCCCTCCCCCTCCCTCCACATTTTGTTGACAAAAAGTGAAATCTGAGGTCTCCATTTTCTCGTAACTTCAATAAAAGCCCATTCTGTTTCCTTCCCCAATTTACGGAGGAGAAATTGTAACACAGAAAAAGTAAGTAGTTTTTCCCTAAGATTCTTCCAAGGGTGGTCATCGTCTTGAAAGGACATTTAATTTGTCTCCTGTTTTCTGGCAGAACTCCCCGCCAACACTTGCATACAGATGGAAATGACCCTCTGCCCCCTGCACCGCCTCACACCCTACCACCTGTGAACATTCAGGTAGGCCGACTTGGAGGGCAATCAAAAAGTCACAGTAGCAAAACCCTTCGGCACATTGTTCCTTTGAATGCCAGGGAGTGATGTGAGGATGAATTTCAGAATTTGGAGCCAAAGATTGAACTTAGAAATGAGCTCGTGTTGGAATATTAATGTCAGAGGCAGGAGTGGAGGGGACAAGTCAGAGAAAGCTAGAGAGGGAAAGAGAGCTGCCTAGTTCTGTCAGGTGCAGGCTCCAGAGCAATAGAGATATACTGGGAGTTCAATTTCTGTTTGCCTGAGCCAGGGAGAAAATCTAATTAAATATGGTGTCTGAGTTTGGAGAAGCCGGGATGGGGCTGGAATATAAAGTGTGGCAGCTACCCATAGATCAGAGGGCAATATTAATAAACCCACAGAAAGGGACAGCAGGATCCGCTGGTGGTATTGATAAAATGCAAAGCAAAGACAAAGGCAGGCTGGGAATATTGCATGGTAATGCTGATAAAAGCACACCAGGGATACCTCCCCCACCGCTGTGGCCCCTGAGCTGCTAGAACGGTGGCTGGTCCCCTCTCCTTTCTCTCCTTCTCTCACGCTTCACCCCGACTCCTGTCTCACTTCTGTTCCCCGTAAGCATGCAAACTCAGCATCAATAAGTTTGTCTGAGAACCCCTGAAGCCAGGACAGGGGTTGGAGAATAAATGGGAGGAAGAACTGAGCCTCCATTTCAGCAAAGAAGTTTCAGACGAGGAAGAAGGAATCAGGGCTACATATAGAAGTTGCTTCTCTGCAATCTGAAGATGGGCAAGTCGCACGTTGGCTCTGATAAAGGGTTGTCTTGCTTGGAGGCTGAGGGCTGCCGTAAGTGACTGCTGTGGAAGTGTTCTTTGCTTGGCTGCCCATCACGTGTAGGACCCTTGCAGAGTTCCCCAGCGTACTGGCACTTCCAAAACCAAAGCGAAAGCCCTACAGACTCCAATTTTCAAAGAACACCAGGCACTCCTTTAAAGTTTTATAGAGTAGACTTTGGGATTTGGGAGTGAAATTACTGGAGACTATTTGCCACTCTTCCCTGGCTTCTCTGGCTTCCTACGAATTGTTCCTGGCAGGGCTGGGGCTACGGGGCGTTTCTAGGTGAGTAGAAGCACCACAACCAGCCTGGCTCCCCTGTGCACCCTGATCTTCTCAGGGGCATTGTCATGTTCAGAGCAAGGCTCTCAGATCTTAGCAGAACTATGTTGTTCTTTCGTCATCTGTATTTAATTGCCATCAGCTGGTATGTAATGATTTTGCCTTATTTTCCTAAGCTTTCTGTGTTATAGCTGGCATCTGCCTGGAGTATCTTCAGCAATTTTTATTGTGTATTAATCTGTGCTGTCTATAATGCTGCATTATTTTCCAGGGACTGTGTGTGTGATCAAAACAACAGTTGTCACTCTAGGTAAGCCCATGTCTGCCCACAACCAATCAAATTTTAAATCAATACCTGACCTCCCCACCCCACCTCTCCATATCACACCTGCACAAACACCTAGCACCTTCTTTTGGGGAACTGAATTTAGAATTAGAAAGTATTGGTCGAAAATCCACCTGCAGTGCTGTGTAATAGTAATCTCTCTGATGTCTCTGAGCCTCAGTTTTCTTTCCAATTAAATGGGAATAATAAGGACTTTAACCACTCTGGATGGGGTATAAAGATTAGGTGAGATCATCTCTGAGAAAGGTGCTCTTTGAGTTCTGAGACTGTCATCTGGCCACTAAGCCTGTAGAAACAGAAAGCCATGCAACAATTAGGAGAGGGCCTAATTATCGTCGGCAGCTTGCCTTTGCTTCGGACGTCAGGGCTCCAAGCAGCCCCTAGCAGACATTTTACTTCAGCATCTCAACAATATCTTAGGAGGCTCAGAGGCAGAGCTATGGTGTCCTCATTTAAATGATGAGGAACCTGGATCACGGCAACACCAAGAGATCTTTTAAGCTGCAAAGCTGATTGTCCCCTTCTGCCGCTGCCCTAAACTTTTACCTTAGGAAAGAGGCAGACCAGAATCATAATTGGCGCCCACCTCGCCTGACCAGGACATCCTCACCGCTCTCCTCTTGCCCCTCCGCTCCACCCCAGCGGCCTTATTGCTGTCCATATTGCTGCACAGTCCTCAGTTCATGCTGCAACTTCCTGCCCTCTATCCTTCCTGCTCACTCTGCTCCAGCCGCAGCAGCCGTTTCTTAGACAGGCCCAGCCCCAGCCCCAGCCCAAGTGTGTTCCAGGCCTTAGCACTTACCGCCCCCTCTGCCCAGATTTCTGTGGCTCACTCATCACTTCATTCAGTCCATCCTCAGATCTTACCTCTGCAGCACCGCCATCTGGGACCATGTTAAACAGATGAATAGTTCCCAGCCATTCTCTGTGTCCTCCCTCTGCTTTTTCTTTCCTTCAAAGCAAACAGTACCACCAGCCCTTCTGTCTATCTATCAGTCGATGGGTCGACCAATCTCTCTCTCACCTACCTATCAGTTTGCTCTGCCCTCACTAGAAGGAAGAGCCAGGCTTTCTTTTACCCAGTACTGTAACTTCAGATCCTAGAAGAGTACCTCACAAATAAAATGTGCTCCACACACAGCAGCAGTGATCATTACTGTTACTGCACTTCATCCCCCTACAAAAATCTCACAAAAATCTCAACTACCTGGAGGCAATATGCTTCATGGTTAAATGCACAGGTTAGGAGCCAGACAGTATAAGCTAAAATCGTGTTCCTCCATTTATAGCTTATATGATCTTATGCCAGTTTCTTAACCCCTCTGTCTGTTTTATCCTCTGTAAAGTGATGATATGGATAACACCCACATCATAAGCTTGTTTCGAGAAGCAAATGATATAACTGAGCACAGAGCAAATGCTTGGTAGACGTGACCTCTGACTTCATTACAACCGTCCCACCATCATCATCCTGAGTAGAACCCTATGCGTTAGTCCCAACAAATATAATGACCCTTTAAAATACATTAAAAAAAAAAAAAAAGGCTCAGAGAAGTCCATAGAACAGAGTTACAGAACAAGTGTCTACCATCACTGGAAGTAGAACCCGCTCACTTCTCCCCTAGACAGAGTTCCTGTCACAGTGCCCCTCACTCTCCCTTTGCCACAGTCAGATAAAGAGCACCCAAATGATGCAGGGAGCAGACGGCTCTCCTAGCCTCACCCCACTCTGCACAGAGCACCCCATCCACAGCCACATACACCTCTGTGTCCCCCGGCCTTGTAGCAAACACTAACTCTTCCTGTCCAGCCACCACTTCCTCTCTTTCTTTTTATGGAAATAAGAGCTACTTTAGGTTTGTTGGCTTAATACAAGCAGGCATGCCTCCAAACTTTGACAAGAAAAGTTACTTAGAATGATGATTAGCTGTTTGATACCTAATCCAAGCATAATTGTTAAAAGCAAGTAATTTAAAATAAATATGAATATGGGCTCCTGGGTGGCTCACTCGTTTAAGCGACTGACTCTTGATTTCGGCTCAGGTCATGATCTCAGGGTCATGAGATGGAGCCCCATGTTGGGCTCCACGCTGGGCATGGAGCCTGCTTAAGATTCTCTCTCCCTCTCCTCTGCCCCTCCCACCCCCTCCCTTTCTAAAAAAAAATAATAATAAAATAAATATGAATAAGAGTTTATACTGTTAAATTATAGATATTCATTGATATCAAAATCATTTCCAAACTAGATAAACATTAGATGCTAAACATAAGTTTATCTGCTTTTCGCTTTTCAACATTTTACAAACAGACAAAAGATATTTCAGTCTATTAATTAAGCATGTTTTGTGCCACATAGAAAAATTTACTTTAAGGAAGAATATAGTTTTAGAAATTATAAAATGTATTTACAAATTTGCTAATCAACTCCAGGATGCTAATGTATGACAGAGAGTTCACAATTGCCTGCTTCCCAGTTTTTTCTGGGAAGCAAAAATTACTAATCATTAAAATTTATAACCAATTTGTAAAATAAAACTACTGGAAATAATAAGGGTGAAAGAAAATCACTGTATATTAAAAGTGGATAAGGAAAACAGAACATGTTTTTGGATACGGAAAGATATGAAGGACATGGGTTTGCTTTGTGGTAAAGGGGAAAGGAAGTAATTTTGTCCTAAAGTAAAATGATTTTTCCAGAATAAGAAAAGGAAAAATGGCAAAAGCTGAATGGATGTAGAAAGTTCTGGAAGGTCTGTGGAGAGAGAATCTTGAGAAAGGAATTTTATGTGTGATCAAGCTAAGATTAGAATAGATTCATTGAAGTTAATATCGAAAGTACAGAGGTGTAATAGAATTTTATTTCCTCTCTATTAAAATCACAAATACTTTTAAATTGTTGGTCAGCGCTTAATAAGAGATTGTGAACAAAGGTTTTTCTTTACCTTTAATGTAATCTGCTAGAAAACAAAGCTTCATGTGTTGTCTTTGCCAGGTCTTTGATTATGTAAGAAAAGGGAGTCTTCTCTGTTAAAAGAACTAAATTTTTTATAACTATGAAACTTTTGCACACGTTACATTTCATGGGGAAGCATTGCCAAATAAGAAGTGTTGCTAAACTTTCTTTAGGAAAAAAATGATATGTCCCGGTATAATGTTACCAATCACAATGCCAGCCATTATCTTAAAAGCTTGTATATCACAAAATAACCAAATGAATGCACTTGTCAATCCCATCCTGTGTTAGGTGAACTCTCACCAGATCTTTAACCATGGCTACTTTTAAGTCTTTTGTTATTAACATTTATTGTTCTGTTCTGATGTTTTCACAAAAGTGTTCCTGCAAAAGTGCTTCATCTTCAAAGGGATTTATGGAAAACCCTGAAAAGTACTCTAAAATGCAAGTTTCTGATAACTTTAAGATCATAACAGTAAACTGGGGAGAATTTCTAAAACTTTGATGGAAAACTGATTGATTCATAGAGCTGCTAACCCAAGATGAAGCAAAATAAGAATTAATTACATCAGACTGAGTGAACTGATGAAGACGATTACAATTTTTATCGCTTCATTTAAAACATTGCTGGTTCTTTAATGTTTTGTTTTCAGATTTAAAGGACCCCTTTTGTCCTCTCTTTTAAGCTATTTATAACTTACAGCAATTTGGTAAAGTGTATCTTTGCAACAAAGGTTGAAACATTTATCTTTTTCTCCCTACCTGATCCCTCCAGAATTCAGAAACTCTTATTAATATTCTTGATTTTCATGACAATATATGTATTTGCATAAGTTCAATTAAGAATCTGTTCTCCTTGTAACAGGACACAATTGGACAAGTCCTTGGCTTGGCTTCTTAGCCCCTAGAGGCTTTTGAAAGTTTAATCTGAGATTCCTTATGAAAAGCTCCAGCAAAGCAAATTTAAGAGAACCTATATGATCAATTGTTATTCCTGCTGCATTTGAGTAAATAATCAGGCCAAGTTTATTGAAACTAGACTTAATTTGCAAGCAAATTAGTCTTACAGTGGTTGTCTGTGATAGCAATGGGGATGATTATAGGGGAAAAAGTAGTACACCTTTGTGGATCAGATTCTAGTGCTGTTAATTGTCTTTGAGGTTTTGCTTTTCTGCCTGTAAACTGGACTGGATCCTGAATTCTTCTAGTTTCCTCAAATATTGGGCTAGAATTTTCCAAACTAACATTTCCAGTTTTCTCCTGCTCTTTTGACTTGGGATCACTATGAAACTAATACTGCCCTTTTCCCAAAGCCACGCAAGCCGGCTAAAGCCGCCAGCCTGCCATAAACTTCAGAGACGTCACCACAACAGCTCCTGTGTGGACCACCTTTGTGACGATTGCTGTGTGGCCACTCAGAAAGATCCCAGACATTCACACCACAAACTAGGACAATCCATGAGATGGTCACTGTCCTCACTCCATCTAAAGGTGCTTAGAAGCCAACACCTAGAAGATTTCTCAAATGGCTGCTCTCCAAACTCAGAAACTTAATTTATTTAATTTGCTCTACTGACCTTTGTTTTCTTTTGTTGCTATAGAAAATGCCTCTCATTAAATTACCTGGTGGCTCACATTATACAGAAGCTTAATTTAGGTGGACGCCTACCTCCTTACTCTCTCCTGAGATCAGACACCCTCATATTCATCTTGTCCTAGGTAATCATGTGTGAAAACACATGTTTGCTGATATACCATGCTGGGCACATGTAAATAGCTTTTTAAAAAAACCAAAACCCACTTGAGTCATTTTGTTGGTTAAATCTTGGCTCCGAGGACTCTGCTCCAGGATGTGTTTCAGTCCTTGGCCTCTACCTCCTTATGGTCATCATGTTGGCTTCTCAGTGCCTTGTATACTCTCAAGGGCTTTCAGTGTCCATGAGCAGTCACTCACATGCCACACGGTATCCATCAGGATCAGACAACTGCCTGAAATCCACAATAACCACAAAAATGATAAAGATAGTGACCAAATAACACTCCGGGCCTAGACTCAACTAATGGAAACAGTGAATATGTGATTCCTGGGCCTGACTACATCATCAGTGGTAATGAGAATCACACTACAATGGTAAGGGAGGAATTGCAAAAATTAAAAACAGCGGAGACCAACGTTAAAATTCTCTGAGCAGACAAAACTGGTTTGGTCAAACAAACAAAGTTTAACTGAGCTTATTTTGTAAGACTAACCTGACCTGGGTCATTTCTTGCTTCTGCCTCTGGAAATGATAAACAAGAGTTAAACTGGTTCCCAAGGTTGATATGATATAACCACTAACGAATTCTCTATCATTTTAGAAAAGTCTAATATTATAAACAATCACTGTGAAGTGACTTTTTTTTGTCACTGCCTTTTCCCTATGTAAGCTGTTTTATAACAACACACTCCTGAGCTTCATTCCATGTTCTGGTTCGTGGGCTCCCAGTTTGCAAACTATCTTCTTGGCATGTGCATAATAAACTTTTACTAACTCTTATCGCAGTGATTCATTGGTTTTACTTGCATAACTTAGAAACTTTTGACAATACAAAGAAGACTCCTATGGTCAAAGACAACCTGCAGGGGCGCCTGGGTGGCTCAGTTGGTTAAGCGACTGCCTTCGGCTCAGGTCATGATCCTGGAGTCCCGGGATTGAGTCCCACATGGGGCTCCCTGCTCAGCAGGGAGAGGGAGCTGGGCTCATACTCAGGGGATCATGACCAAGTAGCCAAAATGCACAGGACCCCTCCCCAAGTGTCCTTCTTTGGAGGAATTCTCATACCTTTTTGCCAAATACAGCTGTAGGAGTGGCAGATTCCCCTGTAATTGTTCCCTTAGTACCCTGATCACAAAGGATGGGGAGAGAGGGTTTACTCCTAGCAAGTAAGCAAGCATCCAGATAGGGATTGCAATGCTAAAGGTGAGATTCACGGAAAGATAGAAACAGAGAGAGAAAACCACAAAGGGAGGAAGTCTGCAAAAACTGCATTATGCCCATCCTTTCTTTCTGTCTTCAGGTTCCTTGAGAGGCCTCTGTGTTCAATACTAAATAGAAACACGAGTCCCAAAAGATCGCCCCTGAGGCCATTTACCACTATAGGAATTTGGAAAGATGTTTTCGCAACCAGGGTTCTTTTCCTGGGGTCTCATTACACCCGTGGCAGGGTTGCATTCAGGAAAGGAAACACACACTTTGCACATCAGATTGCAGACATTGATTGGAGGTGAGGGGGAGGGGCCATGGAAATAAACTAGATCCTTGTTGGCAAGCTGGGAGCAAGGAAACAAGGGGAAACATTCCACAAGGTAGGTGGCATTTGAGCTGGGTCTTAAAGGGCAAGTGTAAAGTTCAAAAGAGAGAATGGAGGTGGGAAGGGCATTTCAGCCTGAAGAACAGAAGATCCACGCAGAGTTGTAGGAAGAGGAGTAAGCTACCAGTGAGGCTCACAGACCTGTCAGAGAAACAGAGCCTGCACCCATCTGAGATGGGTCATCAGTCGGTCCTGTTGGGTGCAGAGGCACAGATCAGGTAACTTCTGGAGATCCTGCCTCATCATCTAAAATAACTGTTGGGGGGGCGGCCGGGTGGCTCAGTTGGTTAGGTGTCCGACTCTTGATTTCAGCTCAGGTCATGATCTCATGGGTCATGGGAACGAGCCCCATGTAGTGCTCCATGCTCATGGGGGAGTCTGTCTCTCTCCCATTCCCTCTGCCCCTCCCCCCGCCCCCTCCCCTCTCCATGCCTGGGCTCTGCCTCTCTCTCTCTCTCTCTCTCTCTCTCTCTCTCTGAAATAAATAAATAAATCTTAAAAAATAAAATAAAATAAAATAACTCTTGGAAGTCCAGAGATGCACAAACATCATGAAGAGAATTACATACATGCAATCCTTGCCCATAACCGCATATGAAGGAAGCAAATAAATTAGTTGTCCAAACTGAACTTCTTAGTGCAAACCCTCGGGGCTCCTGGGGTTGAAACTGGGACAGGTTTCAGACTTGGGGGTTTGGCAGAGAGGCAGCCTCAACCTGCACTGTGGCCTTCTCCCCTCCTGTTGTGGAAATGAAAACAATGGAACTTAACCTTATTCCTTGACAACATTCTCTCTGAGCCTTTTCTCCACCCCTTTAAATCATAGGGTAGGGGGTGCCTAGATAGAAACACAGCTTTTCTTTTTAAAAAAAATAGGGCACCTGGGTGGCTCAGTCGGTTAAGCGACTGCCTTCGGCTCAGGTCATGATCCTGCAGTTCCGGGATCGAGTCCAGCATCAGGCTCCCTGCTCAGCGGGGAGTCTGCTTCTCCCTCCGACCCTCCCCCCTCTCATGTGCTCTCTCTCTCTCTCTCATTCTCGCTGTCTCAAATAAATAAATAAAAAATTTTTAAAAAATAAAAAATATATTTTATTTATTTATTTATTTATTTATTTGAGAGAGCGAGAGGCAGACAGAGAACATGAGCAGGGGAGGAGAGAGGGCGGGGGAGAGAGAGAGACAGAGGCTGAGGGAGAAACAGACTCCTGGCTGAGCAGGGAGCCCACTGAGGCTCAATCTCAGGACCCTGGGATCATGACCTGAGTCGAAGGCAGATTCTTAACCAACTGGGTCACCGAGGTGCTCCAGAAACACTGCTTTTCTGATTCAAAAAAAAGTCCTCTGAGAGGTAGAGGCAGGAAAGGCCATCCCTTCAGAGCCACACTGTTCATAGCCACATTTATGGGGGCACATAGTAGGTATGCAGGGCACTGTTCAAAGCTGTGTACACACTTGCTCTGTCCCTGCCATGTAGATATTACCATTCCCGTTTTACCCGTGAGCCCAAGGCCACACACTCAAGCCAAAGTCTGATTCCCTCAGCACAATTTATTGAGCCACAATTCTATGTGGCTCTCAAGGCCAGGCTGCCTGGGGTCTGCTGCCCAGCCCAGCCCAGGATAAGGGAACAGGCGGGTCTCAGAAAACTGGACAGAGCAAGGAGCAGGTGGACATCAAGGTCCTGGCCAGGCCCCTAAAGCAGGAGGAAGTGAAGCATCCATCCACTCTACTGATTTGGCCAGGACCAATTCTGGGTGCGGGTGCTTCGACAATCCCATTTTCCAGACAGGTAAGCTAGGGTCTGGACACACTGAACGATTTGCCTGAAGGCTTGCCCTTCTGAACTCCGGAGAATAAGAGTGCCGAGCGGGGTCAGGGTAAGCACGGTGCAGGGAACTTCACACACGTGGCATTATCTAGTGTCCCACCAACACTGACAAAAGGATACTATTATCTTAACAGCTGGCAAAAACCCAAGTCAAGAGAAATTAGGTGGCTCAACCTCGCTCATGCAGTGGGTGCAGGCAAAGCAATGGACATAGTGCTGCTGCCTCGGTCCTCCCCTCCTTCCCCTTCCCCCAGGGCTTCCCAGAGAGTCCACCAAGGGTCCTGAGAAAAGGAAGCCCAAACAGTGCAAACTCAAAGAAAAGCACCCTTTTCACTCCTTTTGCCTCACCAGGTGTTTTTGATGCTGACAATATGAGACCCAGGGAAACAAAATGCACACACACATACACACACACACTCACATTCTTCAGGAAGAACTCAGAACAAGCTAGAAACCAAGAGATCCTGAGTGGGAGAGATTAAAGAGGAGGGATCCAGGAAAGAGGAGGGGTAATACATGGGCTCAAGCTGAATAAGATTACAGATAAACCCAATTTTCTGGGACTTGTTTCTCTCTCCACTTCTCTCCCTTTGTTAACTCTCTTGGACAAAGCAGAAGAGAAAGTCTGGAGGTGGATGCAGAGGTAATTGGTAAAAGATGCCCCCAAAGACCAGGTGAAGGAAGCAGCTGAAGTGAGCAGAATGTTCTCCTCCTGGTGCTGACCTTGGGGTTCCCAAGCTTTCCTCTATTAAAAAAAGGCAGTAGTTTTTATCCCTGTGCATCTCAACACATAGCCTGAGCACAGCTGTCTCAGAATCACCTGGATGGGTCTGATAAAATGCAGGTTTCTGGGTTCCATTGCAAGCCTACCCACCAAAATAAATCAGATGGCGCTCAAAAATCTCCATCTTTAACAAGTGCCCTGGTGCTGTGGTGGAACTCTGCCGTCCACCAAAGGTGAAGAAACACTGCTTTACTTCCATGGGACTTAGGTCCCATGTCCCAGAAGGGGCTCTGAAACCCTAGGACTGATTCACAGTGATTCTCCTTCCTTTGTCCACACACACACTGCCTGCCCCACCCCCAATCTACCCCTCCTCTCAGGCCATCCCAGAAGCCCTGAGCGGTGTGCAGGAAGGGGCTGCCGCTTTATGGAGTGGCCGGGTGACTGCACACCCCAGGTCTCTGCCTGCAGTTGAGGAACAAGGCAACTTCTTCCCTGTACGGTGCACACAGGGGACACAGCTGAGAAATCCACAGCTTGGGGTTGAATGGAAGGAGGGAGCACCATCTAGGGACCAGCAGCTGGCAACACTGGATCAACAGCATCACCTGCTGGCCACAAGATGCCACATCCACCTCCCTCTTGGTCCAGGCCCTGTGGGGGCCTCTCTCCCCAGACCGCAAGTGAGCCTGAGTCCAGAGGAAGCAGTGTCTTTTCTCAGTTGGCACACTGACCCAGAGATGCTTCTCCCCAGAGTATGAGCGGAGTCATGGAGTCCAGCCCATCCCCAAGGGCACATGTCCCGAGAATCCGCAGAGCTGGGGCTTGAAGGTGCAGACCCTGCCCTGATTCCGTGTGTGTAGATCTCCAACAGACACCCTCACACACTGGCTCCCAAATATACTATGAACAGTTTTATTTTTACCTACTGTCTGTAGTCCCCCAGCATCTTTAGATGCACCCAGAATCTTTCACCTTCCAATATCAGCTCCTACGGACCAGGGACTGAGTCTTCCTTTACAGTGTGACTGGATCACCACATCTCACTGCCTCTTCCTGGAGATGATCATCATCACGGCCACCATGTTTGTGAGGATCACACCAGGCATGTGCTGCATGCTTTACAAGGGTGGTCTCACTTGATCTTCCCAAAGACTCGAGGAAACTGAGTCAGAGAGGTTAAGCAACTTGCTTAAGGGCACATGGCCACCGACTAGTAGAATCAGGATTCCAGTGCAAGCAATCTAGCGCTTGGTCTCAGTAGTCATGCTATATCACCTCCCAGAAAAAGAACACATATGCACACCCGGTTAGTAAATGCATCCTCTTCACCAGAAGTATGCCACATGTAGTTTCTCGCCAGGCCTTCCATGCATCCCACTTATGAGGTAGGACCTGCTTTTGCTGCTGGTCTCCCTGAAATGGCCTCTCACAGACCTGACCACTTCTCCGTGACCCATTCCTTCATCTGCAAGATTCCAGGCCTACCCACAAAAAAGGTGCCTTATGGAGTGCATGACAAATGGGCCCTGAAAGGGTGGAGGAGGCCCCAGAGCCAAGGGGCAGGCTAAGGTAATGGGAACACAAATCTTGGCGGGCACCTGAGACCATGCAGTTCCTTCCATCAGGATTTACTAAGCACCTGTATCAGGCACTCTGCAGGGACAGGGGAGGCTCACCCTGCCCTCTGCAAGTGCACACTCCAAAGGAGCCAGTCAGTAAAGAAATTGGTCAGGAACCACAGGCATCGGTTTTGCCCAGTTGTTGGTTTGGACCTTCTCCACTAACCAACTGCGGCTTTGCTATGGTCCCCTCGAAGTCCTGCCATGGCCTCCCTCACCCCAACCCAGCGCATTCACTGGGGACTTCTGGCTGCAGGCCTTGGTCTCCACCCTCCTGGAGAGAACCTGAGTGCACCCCTTCCTGCTGTGCTGCATAAGTTCCCCGGTCCCACCACCGGAGAAAGAGGAGAGAGGCTAGGGAGAGGAGCCAAGCAGGAGTGAGGGGAGCAGGGACAGAAACGAGGCAGTGGGGAGAGATGGAGCTGGGAAGAGGGGTTGGGGAGAGCAAGCGGGGAGGAGGAAGGCAGGGTGAAGGGCAATGAGACAGGAGGAAGAGGGAGGCAGAGGGAAGGGGGGGCTGGGGGTGGAGGACGAAGCAGGGAGGAAGGGGGGAGGGGAGGAGGAGAGTAGAGGAGTGGGGAAGGGAGCGAGGTAGGGTGTAGGGGGAATGAGGCAGTGAGGAAAAGAGCGAGGCAGAGGGAGAGTCGAGGGAGAGGGGGGGAGCGAGGCAGAGGAGAGGGAGAGACAGGGGGCAGGTGTCCCGGCGGGGGACTGGGGGCGCCGAAAGACTGGAGGACCGGAGGAGGCGCGGGCAGCGGGAGGCGGGGGCCAGGGCGAGGCTGGAGGGAGGCCCGGCAGGGCTTCCTGCCGCCTGGCCCGCCCGGCTGGCTCAGCTCTGCCTGGCTGGGAGCAAAGTTTCCCAAGCTCGCCCAGAGCAGCTGGTGCTCTCCCCTGCCTTTGTTTTCCCCTCTCAGGATAGAAAATGAATTTCGAGCATCGCTGCCGAGCCTGCCAGGTAATTGGAAAGCATGTCGAACACTGCGTCTGGCGGCTCAGCGGAGGTCTCCGGGTTGGCCCCCGCCCTCCCAGGCCGCGGGGTGGCGGGGCCGGGGGTGCGGGGGGAGAAGGCACAGGTGGCAGAGCACCTGGGGAGGGGAGGTAAACAGAAGCAGAGCCAGTCCCCGCCGTGCGGGGGCTACATTTAGCATCCCCGGATAAGTCACGCAGAAGTCAGCCCAGGCCCCAGCTTTGTCCTCCAGGCTGTGCCCCGCCCCCCCCACCGCACACCTGCAGCCACACCCTGGCGTTAAGTCTCAAGAGTCTGGAGAAGGTGCCTACAGGAGCTGGAGCCAGGGTTCCTCTGTTAAAAGGAAAACCACAGGCGTCACATAGAGTCCCCAAACCCAGGCTAATTGCAGTTCAACCTCTCGCAGAAATGGTGTCTTAACCAGTCAGTCAGGAATTTTCCTATCACAGCCATTGAGGTAATCTGCCACCTGGCCCCTCTCCAGCCCCCACCCGGCAAAGGAAGATGAGGCAGTCTGCAGGATAGAAGCGCCCTGCTCTTCCTTAGGAGGAGCAATCTTTTTCTTTTGCTAATAACTTCCTTGCCTCACCCCCCTTTCCGATAAAAACCTTCCATTTTCCTCAGAAGCTCCCCTCTATTAACTAGATGGTAGGCTGCCCAGTGGTTTAATGAAGACAATTAGATCTTCTAATTGACTAGGTTGGGTTGTTTTTTAACACCTCCCTGCTGTCTCCACTCCTCCTCCCCAACCCCTCCCGCTGTCTGCTGCTGGGTAGCCCACCTGCCAGGCATCCTCTCCTGGCCTTGCCCTCTGTCCAGTGCCCTTGGCTCTCCCAGACCTGCCCACCGCATTTCATGTACTGGTCTGGCTGGGTGCCTTCCATCCTCCTCTGGGGATGGACCAGAGCCCCATCCCTTCTCTCAGTGGACACCACAGGGCAATGGCTGGGTCTTCATCCAGCAGTCCCCTGCGTCTGGTGTTGTTCATTACATCACGTGGATCCTAAGACCCCTACCAGCGCCTGACTCTGCAATGACAGACTCAGGAAGCACCGGCTCCTACCTCCCCTGGTATCCCAAGGCTCTGCTTTGCAAAGACCGAATCTGTCTTCTTTGAGACAGATTTGGCTGGGTCTGTGTCACTGTCTCTGTCTAGAATCAGCAAGTTCCCCATTAGGACTTGACACACACTCGGATGATGAGAACAGGCTAACGTCCCCCCCCCCCACCACCACCACCAAGAGGTCCCAGGTAAGACTTCTACAAACATCAGCCTGGACCGGCCCCCCACCCACCACCCCACCCCCATCTTCCATGCCCTCCCCTCACAGAAAGATCCATGACCCACAAAGCCTTTATTAGCTCTTTCAGCTCCATTTAACTACATAAATGGCTTGGTCACAGTTGACTGATCCCAAATTTGCCAGTGATTTTCTTTTAATTTACCATGGCTCAGTCCCCCTGTAATACAGGTAGAGGAGGCATATTTGTTCCCAAACGCCCCTCCTGGGGTTAATCATGCACAGAACAAAACTCCATTTGAGCCACTTAATGATTTCATTTCCACCCTAGGTTTGAAGGGGCTGTGTTTATAATACTAATGTAGGTCCCTCTCTCCCCAAACTCCAGATGTTTGTGTGTGAGAGAACAAACGGGTGGGGGCCTGTGAGCTCCTTAATCATTACCTCCCAAGTCAGAGCCCAACACTGTAGCGCTCTTTTTCTTTCCGAGTGCAGTGGGCTCCCCCTCTTTTCCAAGTGCCTGGAACCCTCTGCACATCTCCTCTCTCCTGAGAAGCCTGGCCTAGCCGGCATTGCGAGTTTGGCTCAGCCTCCCCCTGGGGTCCTGCAGCCGGGCTTTATGGGCTCACTTCGTACTCACCTGTAGGATCCGCACCTGTGAAATTCTCAGCCTCCTGGCCTGCTATTCTCCCCACCATATCCGGCGTTCCAGACATCCAGGCCCAACCCCCTGAACGTTCTGCATGCCTTCCTATGTGGTGTTCTCCTTGCCACAGCCTGGCAAAGCCTCTGCTTCAGTGTCACTTCTGGTGGGAAGTCAGCACCTTTCCTCTCAAGCAGAGAAAATCACTCCCTCTTCTGCTTTACCATGTATATACACTTTTGGCTTATTTACACACAACGTTGAAAATTTGTTTGTCAGCCCCTCCACCACTCTGAGCCCCCTGAGGCTATGACAGAATATTCATCTGGGTATCCCCATACTCTAGTACGGTGCTGGATATAAACACTCAATAATTTTTATTTGAATGAATGGCCCCTCTATAGTTCATGTATATGGATGCGAACTGTACCCATCATTAAACTAGGATACTCAAAGGCCTTCCATCTGTTTAGGCTTCCCAAATGGTGCTAAAATCTAAATCCTGCCCTGCACGCACCCTGGGACTACGCCAGCCTTCAGAAATGATTTCGTGTGGACATGGCGCCATCTGGTGGTTTCTGGCAAAACAGTCTCTTGGAGAGTGAAAAGGGCTTTGTCCCTTCGCTAAATTGTGACGGAGCCCCTGCAGCTCTGGCAAGGTGCGTGCCACTCCTTGCCCACCCAAGCACTTGAGTGAGGGGCTGGGAAGGCAAGGTCACCTCCAGGACTGCTGAGGAAAATCTGCTTACTTCTCTACCTCTCGTTTGCTGCAACTGTCCCCCCCAAAAGGACAGGCTCTTCCTTGCCACCAGGTGCCACTTTTCCACCAAGACTCCCACCTGTCAGCCCAGACCTGTCTGTCCATCCACCTGCTTGACATCACCACTGTGATATCCTCCAGGGGCCTGACTCATTACCCAAACTTAACTCATCTCCCCCAACTGATACCTCCCTATCTGAGCAGAGGGCAGCTCACGACCAGCTGCGCCAGGACATTTCTTCTCCCCCATTCTCCAGCTCCCACACATCACCAAGTCACATTTGTCCTGTCTCAAATCCATCGGTTTCTCTGTGTCCCCTCACCTTCCCAGGGGACCCCTCCTGGGCTCCCTGCTGCCACCCTGTACCACAGGCCACCTCCACAAGTGTGATCCCCTTCTGCCCCCAACATTCCTGCACTTTCCACCTCTGCTAGGACAAGGCCCCCAGCCCACATGGCCTGGCCCTAGCCTCCTCGCAACAGCCTCCTCTCTGGCCCTTCTCCCTCCCGCTCCCATCCAGCCAGAGTGGCCTTTTGGCATCATGCTCCTCTTCATCCTCTCACTTGCCTCTGCTCAGGGCTGTGCCCCTGACCCCTGGCTGGTTAACTCCTACCCTCATCCTTCTTCCTCCGCCTCCTGCCCTAAAGCAAGCAGACAAAGGGAGATTGGGAAAAAGAGGTGCTGGAGAGGGAAAGTGCAGGCACTCCTGACCTCTGGGAGTAGTGGGGCAGGGTGGGTGTGGACCTGCCCTGCCTCCACCTCTCTCCCTCTACAATGCTGGCTCACCACCACCATCAACCAAAACGACCCCTCCCCCAGCTTAGCAGCACAGTGGAGTGGTTAAGGGCATTGCCTCTGGCATGAGATTGCCCGGATTCAAATCCTGGCTGTGCCACTTAATGGCTGTGTGACATGAGGAAGGCTATGTAACCTCTCTGAACTTCCGGTTCTTCATCTGTAAAATGGGGGTGATGATTTTTAAATCATCAATAATAAATCTGTTTTTTTCTCTGATTAGGGCAAGTTCCCATTATATATATAGTACTTCTCCTTTAAAGTAACTGTGAAAATTGTGACTTATAGTTTGTTTAAAATTTGTCTCCCCTGTCAAAATGAAAGTCCTAGCAGGGCAGGGAGAGGGTGGGTCCTGCTCACTGCGGTATTCCCCAGGCCTAGCCCAGGTCCACACATAATATAGCAGTGTGGTTGAGAGACGAGGCTTGGGAGCCAGAGGCCAGGCCATGTTCTCAAGTAACTCAAGATACCTGGTGTCATGTTGTCTTCTCTCAAATGGTAATAGCATCTACATCAGAGGGCTGCTTGGGTAGTACTACCTGGCACACAGTAGGTGCTCAGTCCGTGCTGGCTGTTATTCTAGCAGACACTCAATAAAGACTTGAATAAGACTTCCAGTTTCTGGTCCAATATGTAAAGAACTTGGAAGCCATCACTCCCATTCTCACAATTGGGAAAAAAGCCAAACAAACCAAAACCCAACAATATTTCCTAGGTCCATCAGAGAATTTAGGTCATAGGGCAAAATGCTGACCTGAGAATTGGAGAGACAGACGTGTTATTATGGAGAATCACAACTTCGCAGATACAGAAACCTCCGGGAAACAGCACCAGATTAGGGAAGCTTAAATATAATTGATGAATTGCTGGAGGCTCACTGTGGACAAGCTTGAGATTTAATAAGTCCAGGGTTCCCCAGTCTTAGAAGGCCCCCAGCTTCCTGAATTTTGCCTCCAGGAGCCCCACCAGGTTCTCACAATGAAGATCAGAGAACCCCTCCCTCCTGCCCACTTCAGCAAGGGGAGAGGAAAATAGCCATTTTGAAATATGTCCAGAGCATTCTGTTTTCCTTAACAAAGGCCTACCCTCAAGACAGACTGTTTTTCTAGAGCTTACCTAACCTGAGGGAAGGACAACACCCAACTCTGGCCCCCTCTGGCCTTCCTTTTTCTCCTGAGGTGGGGGCAGTGGAGGGGGAAAGGCAAGGAGGACAACAGGCCAGGGCCACAGGCTCACTAAGAGACTGAGGCCTGAGCAGAGGACCCTCCACTGTCCTCTTGGCCGCACCACCACATCAGCAGGCCCCTTTGTAACCACAGGGGATTTCAGCTGGAAGAACTAGAAGCCTCAGGCCCTATTTAAGAAGGAACCTCTAGGGAAACCTAAAGACAACAAGGGAGACAAAAACAAGAGCACAATAAAAAATGTTAATCTCTAATACTGCAGCTGCTGGAGAGCGTAAACACAGCCGAACTCCTAACCAGTTAAATATAAAACCTCACACTCTCTGCCTCCATTCCTTTACCCCTGCAGCATATCTGGCTTTCAACAAAACATGATGCTATATGATACAAGGTAAAAAATAGTCTGAAGAAACAAGGCAAGCATCAGAACCAGACTCGGATAAGGAAAAGATGTTGGCATTGTCAGACTTGGAATTTAAAACTGTGATAAATATGCAAAGGGATCTAATAGAAATAGTGGATGACACACAAGAACAGATAGGCAGTGTAGGCAGAGAGAATGAAAACCCTACAGAAAAATCAACAGGAGATGCCAGGAATAAGAAGCCCTGTAATAGAAATGAAGAATGCCTTTGATGGACTCATTTGGAGACTAGACACAACCAGGGAAAGACTCGATGAGTTTGAAGAAATGTCATTAGAAAGTTCCTGACTGAAAAGTCAAGACAAAAAAAAAGGTGGAACAGAATAACTTAAAACTGTGAGGCAATTACAAAAGATATAACACATGCATAACGAGAATACCAGGAGAAAAATGAAGGGAACAGAAAAAATATTCAGAGTAATAGTAGTTGAGAATTTTGCAATGGCGGACCCCATGCAACAGATCCAGGAAACTCAGAAAACTAAGCAGGGTGAATACCCAAAACTCTACACCTATGCACAGCATATTCAAACTGCAGAAAATCAGACAGAAAAAAGCTTGAAAACTAGAGGAGGAAAAACTCCTTACTTAAGGAGGAGCAAGGATAAAAATTATGTGACTTCACTTCAGAAACCATGCAAGCCAGAAGAGAGTCAGACACATATTTAAAGAGTCAAAGAAAAAAAAAAAAAAACCTAGAATTTTATGTCCTTCAAGAGTGAGTAAAAATACTTTCTCAAACAAAAATCAAAGGAAATGGTCTCCAGTAGACCTGCCTTGCAAGAAATGTTAAAAGTTCTTCAGAGAGGGGAAATATAGGTCAGAAACTTGGATCTACAGGGACACCTGGGTGACTCAGTAGGTTAAGTGTCTGCCTTCAGCTCAGGTCATGATCCCAGGGTCCTGGGTTAGAGCCCCAAATCAGGTTCCTTGCTCAGCAGGGTGCCTGCTTCTCCCTCTACCTGCCACTCCCCCTGCTTGTGCTCTTTCTCTCTCCCTCTCTCTCTCTCACATGAATAAATAAAAATCCTAAAAAAGAGAAAAAAGACAAGTATCTACATAAAGACAGGGAGAGAGCTAGAGAAGAAATAAAGATAAAATAAATACTTGAGTGAAACAAACAAACCACACTTCCCCCAGTAAGTCCTCCTGTTCTGGCCCAGCCTGGCACCGCTTCTAGTGTTCCAGGAGCACCTAGCATGGTCCACTGATACAGCTCTGTGCTGGCCTGGCATCTCTGTCCCCAAAAACCTCTGTCCCCAGTCTATGTGTCCCCAGAGTCCAGTCCACAAACAGCCTGATGAATGAATGAATAGTAAGAACTCGCACCAGAGGCCAGGACAGTGATTAAATAGCTTGTCTCTTTATTAGCAGTTCAGGGGGAAGATTCCGGTGCTGCCACTGTCACAAGGAAGGGCTCACCTGCCGGATTCTTTCTGCCCAGGTGTGGTTGCTCCTCTGGTCAAGGGGTGATAGACTTTCTTCTGACACAGGCTGTTCCTTGACCCTGAAGGACATGAACCTGGGAAGCAGAGGAATGCCCAGGGGGCATGTCACAGAAGCGCAGGATGGCTAAGGGGCTTGATGATCATGCCTCCGAAGCGCACCAGCCCAACATTCCTAGAGCTGCGTGTAGAGCGGAAAAACCCACAGAGGGAAAGGACAGTGGTGCATCAGACAGACCTGGCTCTGCTTCTTCAAACTTCAGAAGACCCTGCAAGCATCCCAGATTCCTCATTGTCTTTACTATTAGTAAACAGTTGACATGGCACATCATGTCGTTTACTAAGTGCTGATAGCCATTTTCCTCAAGGCAATGTTCTGAAGTCTGAGGAAATTGAGGCACGGCGGCATAAACCAACTTACCCAAGATAGAGCTGGACTGAAAGACAGTGTCTACTCCTAAGGCTTGGCTTAACCTCTGCTGTCTGTATAATGGGCATGAACAATGCCCTCCTCTTAAGGTTCTTTTGGATCAGGTAAGAAATCTTGACAATGTCTCGTGCCAAACCTGGCATTTGGTAAGTGTTCCATAAATGCCAGCACTCTACTTCCATGGCCTTCCTTTAAGCATGTTGGGGGTAGACTGGGTCTAAAACACTCCTTCAGCCCCCCATGACAGCCAGTTCAGTCTTCATACTTGGCAAGGGTGCAGTAACCTTTTCCTGAATGAATGGCCTCTGTAGTGTATTGCCTGTCATTGGCCTTCTACCTCCCAGAGCTACGTAAATGGCCACTGTTATGATCACGGGTACCCAGCGCAGGCCAAGAAGTCATAGAACCCAAAGTCAAGGCCCTAATTGGTGGCAGGGCCAAAACCTATGTGCCCTCATGGCTGACCCCGTGCTCTGTGATCTTGTAGTTCATCGTGGGGTCAGTAGACTTACAGCAGCAATGCCTGGGCATGTTAGAAACGCAGTACAGCAGGCCCCCCACAACATACTAACGCAAGATCCCCAGGTGGTCCCTAGCCTGTGCATGATTGAGAAGCCCTCACAGTGACACCACAGCTAGAAGGGTCAGAGAGGCCAATCCGAACTTGACTTGGAGTCCTTCCAGAAATTTAGGAGATGCACTGCAAGAGCCTAAATAAGGCAGTTGCCCTATCCCCCACTCTCACCGGCCGCAAGTGCAGGCCCCCTCACCAAAGGAAAGGCTAAACCTTATTATCAAGCTTCTGCCCCAGTGCACTGTCTCATGCCCAGGCTCACCATCTCCCCTGCCCAGCTCCTCACCTGTCCGCCTCTCACCTGTAGCTCAGCATTCTGCATAGGAATTTCTGTTGGGAGTCCCCTGAGATGATTCATCCATAAGGTTGCCTATGCTGCAGGGACAGAGAAGAGCAGCAAGGCAGATGGGAGGCGGCCAGATGGCAAAGCCTGCCCAGAGCGCACACCCAGAACATGGTATGGAGCTGGGGTGACCAGTCAGCCACTGCCCCATTCAGGCCCTGGAGCAGAGTCTTACACGAAGAGGCACTCAGCACAGAAGGGTTCCAGACACAGTCAGGGAACCTGCAAAGGAGAGGCCAGAAACACCCCCACCCACCACCCCCTGACCTTATTAGGTGTACAAATCAGATAATCTCCAACAGCTTACCTTCTTCTCACCTGCTCTATTCGGTCTCGCATAATGTCATTCCTCGCCTCACTCGGCACTTGGAAGATACGGGTATGGCTGCAAAACACCATTCAAACATTGGGATTCCCGAGTTTCTCTTTCACTAGGCATAGCGAATGGGTTGGAATCATACAAACGATAGTTCTGGCCCTGTCACCCTGAACCTTTGAGCTGGTCCTTCACTTGTCTTGCATGAGGCACACAAAGATTGTTTTGTTTTGTTTTGTTTTGTTTTGTTTTTTGCTGTCAATTTACCCCTGAGCCACCCAATAATCCTGGGCAGGTAGCAAATTGTCCTAAGAAGAGTTGAAGAGACAGAGAGGTTAAGTGCCTTTACCAGAGTTGCACATCAGGTCAGTGGTCTTGTAAGACATGGAACTCACCCCTTCTGAATTCCTCTCCAACTTCCTTATCAGCTCTTTATGACCTACACTATGCCATACTTACCATGGTTTAGAGATAATTCTGCAAAAATCTGCCACAAAGAACCTGAAGGCCCCTCATCACTGCTGTTCTGTTCTATTTCACCATGCCGACTTGCCTTTGTCTCTGTGGTCCAATTCATGTCCTCCTCAACTCCATCCCCCTCTCCCCCTACAGACCCTCCATTCCAGCAAAACCAGTCTGTCCACTGAATCCCCCGTTTTTGCCTCTATTGTTCTAGGGGCCCTGGGACTTTCAATGTGAAGACAGCATTGATACTGCCTCAAAGACTTGAAGCCTGGAGGTGATAAATATGCTCATTTATCACTCACAGAAGGTAGAGCTGAGTCAGTGCGCAAAGAGAGGGGTAAGAAAGAATAAAGGGATTCCAGAAAAGAGAGAGATTACTCCCAGCCCAAGGCCCAGAGAAAGGGCTACAGCCCTGGGCACTGGAGGCCAGGTGGAATTGGCCAAGTTGCCAAGGCTTTTGTGACCTGTGGAAGCCCCCTCCTCCCCACTCCTGTTTATTCAGTCCCTGCCCAGTCCATGGGTCAGTCCAAGCAAATGTCCTGCTAGAAACCTTTCCAGGGTCCCCCAGGCGGCAAAGCCTAGAACTTGCACAAGCTGGGTCCCCCATACTATGCTCTTGTAGATACTCCTCATGGCTTCTCTGACATTTTCTCTAATATTCACACACCTTATTCATCTAGTTCAGTTTTATCCCTTTGAAACTGGGGACTCCCATCTTCTTTTCTCTCTCTTTAGAGGGCCTAGCAAACATCTACGAAAAAAATGAGTATCCGCTGATGCTTAATGAAGGGATGTGTATTCCCTGACTATATATTTACTGAAACTAATAAAAGAGTGCCAAACCCAGTGGACTGGAGGGGGGGCCAGGCACAGTTTATGGGTTTAAAAAATCCACAGAAAGTCCAAAGTGGAAAAATTATATATGGATAATTGTGATTCCTGTAGCTTGTCTTCAAAGCTTCAACCTAGTTATGCCATACAGCTAAGGTCTAAAAAATTTCTGAAGATGATGTTCATATTATCCAGACCAAAAAACTGCCAAATGTAGAGTTCCATTCAGTGCAGCCGTGTCAGGCAGGGACAGGCTCCCATGTGTAAGGCTGTGGCTGGATTACAGTCCCCAACATTTATGATTTTAGAATACAGTTCCCATCCAAAAAGTCTTTCCCGGGAAGGTCTCAAATTCCACCATTTGTCACTCCTTCCTGAGCATTTGAATCCTGTTTTAAAATGCTAATGGCACCATAAGGGGTAAACACAAGAAAACTGGATATCCCCAAAGCAAAAATACATTTCTTGAGAAATGCGTCCTCCTTGATAGAAGTGAACAAAGCTGGCGATGGGGACATGGGAAGGAAAAGAGTACAGAAATGAGAGAGAGAGCTCCTCCACATTTTCATGGAGGACCTGTTTAAACCTGTAAGTCTTCTGCTGAGAAGAGACCCTGAGTGAACACAGTCCTGAAAAGGAAATAGGGAAGCTTATGCCAGAAGAAATGAGCCGGCTTCCAGGCCCAGCTCCCTCCACATTGGGTCTCAGGCCCTTTGGAGCCAGGAAAGGCAGAAGGAGGTATTCTGTGCTCCAGCAAGCATGGTGGGAGGCTGGCAAAGCCACCACAATGTGGGGCACAGAATTCTAGCCTCGAGCGCTGAGAAAACTCCTCTCACCTCAGCTGCAGATGAGGGCTCAGGCTTTTGCATTTTAAGAGCTTATTTTCTTTTAGCTCTTTAAAGTGCAGCCACTTCTGAACAAATCAAGTGCAAAAGTAACAGAAGTCTGAAATTTATTCAGAAGCATTGAAGAAATGGTGAGCAAGCCCAGTTTTGCAACCCTTGAAGTCATGTTAAAACTTAGGAATGAGCTGGGCTTTCAAGATAGCAAAAATATTTCCTTAAGACCCCAAAGTAAGGCTGAAAAATTTCTCAGCCAAGGAAGTCAACGTCTCTAGAGAAGAATAGCCGTGAGTTTGTGTTGGCAAGGAATCCCAAAGGTGGGGGACTTGTGCTTCCCTCCCCACAACTCCACTCGGGGCAAATGAGAGGCTTTACCTCCATCTTATGAACTGGATTCTTGTTCTTTCCTCCAGGACCTCTTGACTCTGGTTTGCCAACAAATCAGACTTTGAGAGATGGTGCTTCACCTAGGAAATCAGGGTAGTGTGCACATGATTACTGTCCAGCAAGGACACCATGGCCAGGATGGAGCCCAGCCTGGACAAGCTCTGCCCACTAGCCCAAGACCCTTTTCAGTTGGACCTTGTGCCTGCCCACCTCCCTCTCTGCCCATTCCCCTAGGATGATTGTCTCAAACTCTCAATTACCACATCTCTGGTGACATGTACATCTTGGCCATGGGTGGGAGGGCAGTTGGTGGACATCTTCTCCTTTATGTCCTGGGAAGCTTCTTCTTCAGTCTGAAAGGTGAGCAATTTCCCCTGAAAGTGTTGTTCTGTATCTGAGCCCAAGTCTGTTTCTTCTGCCTTTTCCTTATTTTCCCCTCTGTCACAACACACATGCCACATGTCCTCGCATACACACTCTGTATCTCACAGTCCCTGCAGTAAGCGTGTCTATTCCTACCTTCCTGCAGAATTCCAGGGAACTCATTAAGTCCTTGGTCCTATCCCAAGGCATTCCTGAGACACCCTGTAGCTGGAGATGACACATCTGAAACCCCTCATCCAGTATCCTTAAGAAGAAGGGTTGGGATAGTGGTGATTCCAACACATCTCTGACAAGGACACAAGCCCCAGCATCTTCTAGGACATTTGGTGAATTAGACACAGCTCTAGGCAAAGTGTTTAGCAAAGAACTTGAGTCACCCAGCTCTAAGGGGAAAGGAGTCCAGATTCCTGCACCTGAGGAAGCCAGCTCTCTAGAATTTGGGGTACCCTGAGTCATAGAGAAATATTACTCACTTTTTTCAACCAGTGCTGTACTACAGATACAGCCTCGCTTTCTACAACTTCAACATCCTGCAACAAATTGGTAAGTTAATGCCTCAGAATACCTAGAGACCCAGCCCTCCTCCTCCATCCTTATCCGGTTATGTATTATAAGATCTCTTGGAAGTGCAGTGGAGAGCTCAGAAGGGAGCAGATAGATGAGAAACAATTCCAGGTAGCTACCCCCAGCTCTACTTACTGAACTGGTTTTTGGTGGGAAGGGGAACCCTGCACCTTTCCGGGTGAGAATGTACACAATCCATGTTGTAATGATCATCTTTGAACTTATGCCAGGCCTCCTTCTTGGCTCCCTCCTTCCATCGAAGCTGCCTGAGAACTCCTCTGGAACAAGGAGGTCATTGATGGGAGCTGCCCACCTGATTGGCTGGCCAATGATGATGTGACAATGGCCTCCTTTAGTCTCCGGGGTCAGAGTGGAGATGGAAAAAAGAGGTCAGGAAGTATCTGCCTTCGTGATGGCCATAGCTCAGAAATTGGAGAGATAGGGGGATGGGAACAAAAAATAAGATACAACCAATATAAACCTGAGGAAGGCACAGGGGGAAATTACCAAAATTATAGAGATTTGGTTGGGGCAGGGGGATTATGGCTGGTCACCCAGTTTTAAACAATGCTGAAGCAGAAAGACATTCTGTGAATCAAAAGAATAAATTTGTAACAAAATGAAACGGGCCCTCTAGAAGTTGATTCAAACAATGCCACAAGGTACTTCTTATTCTTACATACGGGGGAAGAAAGAATTTGTCCACCCCCTCAAAAAATCAAAGATAGAGGGACAAAATTCCCAACAAGGACATTTTCTTTTTTTCTACTTTGTTTACACCAGTGATTCAAATCATAAACAATAATCCAAACAATTAGAGGTATAGAGTAAAAAGTGCAAGTGCCATTTGTTATAAAAAAAATAATTTCCTGATGATTTCCAGTGGACTGCTGCAATGGAAGGACAGTCAAGGTGAGGTGAAAAGGAGATTGTGTTGTGACTTCAGAGTTGGGGGGAAACATTGATAACTCAGGTGGCTGCTATTCCCATCTAGAACTTTCAATGAGAAATTGAGGAAGTTCAGAATATCTAAAGGATTCTAAGCAAATGTTCAGCTGCTCTCAAAAGTAACTGTAGCCTAACTTTGAGACTATTCTCAAGGTCCTAAAAACCAGGGTTGCAATCCTGTCTTTACACTAACTCAGTGTGTGACCTTGACCCAGTGAATCATCAGTCTCTGGTTCTAGTTTGTCTTCAAAATGAAAAGAACAGAATAATGTCTGTAGTTTTCTTTTAGCTCTAATATTCTATAAATGTTCTCATTCTCATTCTTCCAAGAGTATCAAAGAGTATCTGTCTCCCCAGTTCCCCTCATATAGACACTGTGTCTCCACCCTCTCGGCAAATCACCTCCATTTTATATCTTCTTTATTGATCAGAATGCTCTAGGCTATGTTGAGGCAACAAACTAGTCCCCAAATTAAAAAGGTTTATTTCTCACACAGGGTGATGTATGGAAGTGCTGAATCACGATATTGTACACCTGAAACTAACGTAACACTGCATGTTAACTAACTAAAATTAAAAATAAAAACAAAAAAGCTTCACTTCTCACTCTCAAAAACTCCAATACAAGTTGAGAAGCTCTTCAGGGAAGTCGTGTTCCATGTGGTGACTTAGAGATCCAGGACGAATTCCATCCTGTGGCTCCAAGGTCTCATGATGTTACCTCCATGATTACCAAAGCAAGGAGAGAGAACATATGGAGGAACAAAATCAGCTCTTCTGCTTCAGCCCAAAGGCTTCTTCTTAAAGCTTGTTGGCCAGTACTAGTCATATGACCCCAACCTAACTCCCAGAGGGACGGAAACTAAAAAACAGAAGATGAAATTACTTGTCAACATCTCTGTTTCTGCCACTATCCCCTGAAATTATGTTTCCATCTTTATTGATATAATTTTTTAATATAAAAACATTAACCTGAGTCAAAAGTTAAAACTACATGAAAAGATATACTCAGGGGAACTCTATCTCTTCTCCTCTCTGTTTAACCTTGTTCTTACTTCAGAAGTAAGGTTTTCATAAGTTTTTAGGATATACATCCTGCGTTTGTTTCCAAAATAAGAGAGATACATAAATGTAGTCTCACTTTTTTATTAATATGTTATAAAATGCATACAGGACAGTATACAAATACATGCACAACTCAGAAAAATTAAGTGGGTGTACATACACACACACACACATTGAACCACTTCTAGTACACCAGCAAGCCCAAGT
Organism: Callorhinus ursinus; assembly: GCF_003265705.2. NCBI lineage: Eukaryota > Metazoa > Chordata > Mammalia > Carnivora > Otariidae > Callorhinus > Callorhinus ursinus. The sequence goes on from NW_027397081.1 coordinate 29,364,094, forward strand.
AATACTCTCCCACGAGGTGACCAACATTTTCACCTCTATTACCAAAGGAAAGTTTTGCCTAGTGTTCCTTTATATTAGCAGAACACAAATTATTTATCAAATTTACTATTAATGGACATTTATGTTATTCTACTTCAATACTTTTTTAAAATAATGCTGCTATAAACACTCTTATATCTATTATTTGGTTGACATAAGCACTAAATCTTTAGAGTATATACATACCAAAAAGTGGAACTGCTAGGTCATAGGCTTTACATATATTCAGTATCGGTATATACCAAAGATTATTGCAAAGTGGTTGTACCCATTACTGCCCATATGCGATGTATGAAAGGAACAGTTGCTTTACCTTCTTACCAATACTTGGTATATCATTTTGATTGAATATTTAATCCATATGAAAGAATATTTATAGTACAGTTTATGTACAGTTTAAAGAATAACAATAGAAGGATACCCATTAAAGAAAAAGAACATTATTGTTACTTTTGAAAGCCGCTGTGTACTCCTCCCTGTTTCTATCCTTTTCTCTTTCTTAATTTTTTATTAACTTTACTTGTTATGTCATTTTTATAGTTTAGCCAGATGAATGGAGATAAACTGGTAACCAAGGATAGTTTAATTTGTAATTAATTAATTAATTAATTAATGGTGTTAAACATCTGAGTTACATGGTGACTCTATTTTTGAGGCGCTGTCAAAATACTTTCTAAATGGCAGCACCATTTTACATTTCTGCCATAAATGTGTAAGAGTTCCAGTTTCCCCACATCCTTGGCACAGGGTTATCTGTCATTCTAATTTTAACCATTCTAGTAAATGTGAAGTGGCATCTCATTGTGGTTTTTTTTTTTTCATTTTCTTTTTTCATTGTGGTTTTGATTTGTACCTCTCTAACGATAAATGATGCTGCATATCTTTTCATGTGCTTATTGGCCATTTGTATATCTTCTTTGGGGAAATATCTATTTAGATACTTTCAATTTTATAATTGGATTATTTGTCTTTTTATTGTTGAATTTTAAGTAAAAGTTATTTATATGTTCTATGTACAAGTGTCTTCTCAGATATATGATTAGCAAATATTTATTCTGTAGCTTGTCTTTTCACTTTCTAGATGTTATCATTTGAAGGAAAGAAATGATGAATGAAGTTATCATTCATCACATAAAATAATAAATTGGACTTTTAATGAGGTGCAACTTATTTTTACTTTTGTTGCTTGTGCTTTTGATGTCATATCTAAGATATACCTATTACATGTTCATAAAGATTTATTCCTATATTTTTTTCTAGGAATTTAATAATTGTTGCTTTCACATTTGTGTCTATTATCCATTTTTAGTTAATTTTGGATATGGTGTGAGGTAGGGGATCCAACTTCATTTTTTTTGCATTTTGAATTTAGTTGTCCCAGGCCCATTTGTTGAAAAGAATTTCTTTCACTATTAAATTGTCTTAGCTCCCTTGCCACAAATCAATTAACCATAAATGTAAGAGTTTATTTCTGGACTGTAAATTCCTTTTTTTTTTTTTTAAGATTTTGTTTATTTATTTTAGAGAGAGAGAACGTGAGTAGGGGGTGGGGCAGAGGGAGAGGGAGAGGCAGAGAATCTCAAGCAGACTCCACACTAAGTGTGGAGACTGACATGGGGCTCTATCTCACAATCCTAAGATCATGACCTGAGCCAAAACGGAGATGCTTAACCAACTGAGTGACCCAGGTGCCCCATGGACTGTAAATTCTTTTCCATTCATATATGTATCTACCTTTATGCCAATACCACACTGTCTTGATTATTTGATTACTTGATTGTAGTATGTTTTGAATTGTTTTGGCTATTGTGAGTTTCTTGAATTTCCATTGGAATTTTAGAATCAGCTTGTCAATTTCTCTAAGAATAATTTTAAAAAGCCTGCTAATATTTTGATAGGGATTGCACTGACTCTGTTGATCAATTTGGGGAGTATTTTCATCTCCATAACACTAAATCTACCATTCCAAAAACATGGGGTGTTTTTCCATTTATTTACATCTTCTTTAATCTCTTTCAACAAAGTTTTGTAATTTTCAATGTGCAAGTCTTGCACCTCATTTGTTAAGTTTATCCCTAAGTAGTTTATTCTTTTTGATGATATTATAAATGGAATTATTTTCTTAATTTTATTTTTGCATTTGTCATTTCTAGTGTACAGAAATATACTAGATTTTTTTAATATTAATCTGTATCCTGCAACTTTGCTGAACTCATTTATTATAATAGTTTTTTGCAGTTTCCTTAGAATTTTCTATATATAAGGTCGTGTCTTCTGCTGTTAAAGTGAAGGTCTTAATTGAGAAGTAACAGAATCCTGGAAATTGGTATGAAGACATATGGAAAGATCCTAATAAGGCTGGAGATATTTAAATCCTAAATAATTCTTACTCTTTGCCAGTAGAAGCAGTCCTTCCATCCCATCTGAAGAGATTAATACTGCTTTGCCTTAGGTACTTGCCTTGAAAGACACTGTTGCTTCTCCTCCAGGACCCATCCTCATTACCCTGCTTGGCTTTCAGATTTATAACTACATTCAAGGCCCAGCAGTCCCCAGTAGGTGAGATACAAAGTGTGACCAATGAGGAGTTGCACTACACTCCAAGAGAACAACACGATTTTTCCAATTTATACAGACAATTTTGGGGAACATGTTTGTGGATGAATATGAAAGATAGAAGATAATGATGGAAGGAACATAAAGTTTGATCTTTCTTTTTTTGATATGGGACTACTATGCAGAGATTCTACATATAATATTGGAGCTCAGGGAGTTAGAAAGGGCTCTAACGGTTTGCTTGGTTGTTTGGCTCAAACATGGATCAAAAGATGACCTACATTAAATGAATTTGAAATGCCAGAATTGCCTTGGTATATTATACAGGAAGGTATCCAAAGGCTTAGGGAGATTGGAATGCTAGAGTATATTTATCATGTAAGACATGCATACCCACCTGTGGAGGGTCCAGAGGACACAGCTTTTACTATGAATGAAATAAATTTGTGAGGGGAACCCTAACATCCTTGAAGAGCTCTGGGGTCACTCTTCTCTGTAGGTCAGAAATTAAAGTGGGAACTGCTGCCACTTAATGTGGGGACTCTAAAAGCAATAGGGATATTTGGACCCCAGGTAGCAGGGGCCATGCAGCAACCTTAATCATCAAAAGCAAGGTGGGCATGGTTACTATAATAGACAGTGGAGTCCAAGCAGTAATAAGAAGAGTCTGACTTCCAGAGATCTATAGTGTTGGCCAGTTAGAAGTGAAATAGATGAGTGGTCTACTGAATTCTTGCCTGATCTACATAAGAGGAAGAATTCTAGGTCAAGTGAACAGAAGTCTAACTTGAATCACAAAAACAGAGTCATGGCCCTTTGACCAATCCTGACTTGACTCAATGTACAGACCCAGAACTCTTTGAATGAAGAACCACCCAGATCCTCGTAAGGAAGGACCCTGCTACATTACCAAAAACGCATAGTGTTAATCTTTCTTCCACCCTTCTCAAAGGGACTTACAGCCTTTTACTGGGGTGACTGTACATTGAGGAAAAGGAAACAGACTTTTCAAGGATTACTGGAGACTGGCTCTGAACTTATACTAATTCTAGGAGACCATAATTCAAAGCAGGAGCTTAGGGAGGTCAGGTGATCAATGGAATTTTAGCTCAAGTCCCTCTCACAGAGGGCCCAGTGGGTCCCTAAACCCATTCTATGGTTCTGTAGTTCCAGAATGCTATAGTTGTATAGTAGACATATTCAGCAATGGGAGACTCCCCCACATCACTTTCCTAACCTGTAGAGTGAAGATGATTATGGTAGGAATGGCTAAGTGGAAGCCAGTAGAATATCCTCTACCTGGGAAAAGAGTAAACTAAAAGCAATACCACATTCCTGAGGGATTATAGAGATTAGTGCCACCATTAAGGACCTGAAAGATGCAGGGATGGTGATTCCCACCACATCCCCACACAATCTGCCTATTTCGTCTGTGCAGAAGACAAAAAGATCATGGGGAATGACAGTGGATTATTGTAAACTTAACCAGGTGGTGACTCCAACTGCAGTTGCTGTTCCAGATGTGGTTTCATTGCTTGAGCAAATTAAAACAATCCCTTGTACATGGTATGTGATACATAGATATGTATCCAGCAAATGCTTTTTTCTTAATACTTGTTAGTAAAAGTCACCAGTAGTAGTTCTGCCACTTGGTTCATATGATCCAGTAGATTCAATGGTGCTTGAAGTGTCAGTAGCAGCTAGAGATGCCTTATGAAAGCTTCAGCAGGCCTCTATTATGTAAATGACAGTGGGAACCATTAGGATTTGGAGCAAAGCTTTGCCATCCTCTACGGATAACTACTCTCCTTTTGATATACAGCTTTTTATTTGCTACAAGGCCCTAGTAGAGAATGAATGTTTAAACATGGGCCACGAAATTACCAGGCAACCTGAGCAGCCCTTTATGAACTGAGTGTTTTCTGGCCCATCATGCTATAAAGTTGTGTGTGCACAGTGGCACACCATCATCAAATGGAAGTGGTAGACTTGAAATCAGGCACAAACTGGCCCTGAAGGCTCAAAAGAGTTTTATGGGGAAGTGGCCCAAAATATCCTCATTCCCTACTCTGGCTACACTACCGTCTTTCTCCCAGTACGTACCTATGGCCTCATGTGGAGTTCCATGTGATCAGCTGACAGAGAGAAGACTCAGGCTTGATTTACAGATGATTCTGCATAATATGTCATCAAAACCTGAAAGTATACTGCTAACAACACTACTTTCTGGGACATCCGTAAAGGACAGTTTGTGAAGAGAAATCCCCCCTTGAAGTTCTGAAGAGCAGAACTTCAAGCAGTGCACTTGGTTGTTCATTTTCCTTGGAAGAAGTGGCCACACTTGCGAATGTATACTAATTCATGGGTTGTAGTCAATAGTTTGACTAGATACTCAGGAACTTGGAAGGAACATGATTGGAAAATTGGTAACAAGGAGGTGCGGGGAAGAGGTATGTGGTTAGATCTCTGTGGATGGAGGGAAGGAAGTGAAGATATTCATGTCCCATATGAAATGTTCACCAAAGGTGACCTCAGCAGAGGAGCATTTTATTAGTGAGTGGATAAGATGACCCATTCTGTAGATACTAGTCAGTCTCTTTCCCCAGCTACCTCTGTTATCACTTAATAGGCCCAGGAACAAAGTGGCAATGGTAGTCGGAACAGAGGCTATGCATGGGTTCAGCAACATGGACTTCCACTCACCAAGGCTGACCTATAAGCCACAACAGACTGTCTAATCTGCCAGCAGCAGAGATCAATACGGAGTCCCAGCTACAGTGCCATTCCTTGGGGTAATCAGCCAGCTACCAGACAGTAGGTTGATTATACTGGCCTACTTCTATTATGTAAGAGACAATGTTTTGTTCTTACTGGAACAGATACTCTGCATAAGAATTTGCCTTCTCTGCACACATTGCCTCTGCCCAAACTACCATCGGTAGACTTACAGAACGCCTTATCTACTATCATGGTATTTACACAGATTTGTTTCTGATCAAGGGAACTTATAGCAAATTAAGTGCAGCAATGAGCCTATTCTCATGGTATTCACTCATCTTACCATGGTCACCCTATAGAAACTGGTTTGGTAGAACAGTGAAGTGGCCTTTTGAAGGCTCATTTATAGTGCCAGCTAGGTGGCAATAACTTGTAGGGCTGAAGCAATGTTCTACAGGAAGTGGTATGTGTTCTAAATCAGTGTCCAATGTATTGTGCTATTTTTCTCATAACCAGGATTCACAAGTCCAGGAATCAAGGGATGGAAATGGCAGTAGCACTACTCACTATTACCCCTAATTATCCACTAGCAAAATTTTGCTTTCTATCCCCATGACCTTATGCTTTACTGGTCTAGAGACCTTAGTTCCAAAGGGAGGAATGCTTCTACCAGGGGACACAACAATGATTACTATCAAGTGGTAATTAATACTGCCACCTGGGCACTTTGGGTCCCTCATGCCTTTGAATCAATAGGCAAAAAAGATAGTTACTGTACTGGCTGGGGTAATTGATCCTGATTACCAAGAGGAGATTAGACTGCTATGAGGTAAGGAAGAGTATGTCTGGAATATAGAATATCTACTAGGATGTATCTTATTACTATTATGGGCTATGATTAAGATTAATGGAAAACCAAAACAACCCAATTCAGGCAGGATTACTAATGTCCGAGATCCTTCTGTCAATTTATCATTTTTCCCCTTATATTATGCCTTTGTTTCATGTTTAAGGAAATATCTCTACCCCAAAGTCATGAAGACATACACATGTTTTTTTCTAGAAACGTTATCATTTTAGAAGCTTTTATACTTAGATCTATGATCCATGTCAAATCAATTTTATATGTTGTGTATTGCGTTATATATCTAGATTCATTTGTACTTTCCATTCCACTAGTCACCATCCCACTGAATGAGAATGGTGCCTTTGTCATAAACAGATGGCAGTACATGTGTAGAGCTATTTCTGGGTTCTCTTTTCTATTCTATTGATCTACCTTCTTCTTTTTTTTTTTTTTAAGAGTTCATTTATTTATTGACAGAGAGAGAGACAGTGAGGGAGGGAACACAAGCAGGGGGAGTAGGAGAGGAAGAAGCAGGCTTCCCGCCGAGCAGGGAGCCCAATATGGGGCTTGATCCCAGGACCCTGGGATCTTGACCTGAGCTGAAGGCAGACAATGACTGAGCCACCCAGGCGCCCTGATTTACCTTCTTCTTCCCCTCTCCTCCTCCTTCTTTCTTCTCCTTCTCCTTCTTCCTCTTCTTTAGCATCAATAGCACTCTTCCTTACTTTTAATCTTATCATTGGTCTTGATATCTGGTAGTATGAGTCCTGATTTTTCATTCTTCTTAATGATTATCTTGGCTTTTCTAGGTCTTTTGTGTTTCCATATATATTTGAAATTAAATTGTCAATTACCACAAAAGAGTTCTGGAATTTTGATTGGTATTTTATTAGATCTATAGCTCAAATGGAGAGAAATGACATTTTATTTAAAGTGAGATTTCCATCCTTAACCTGCCATATTCTTCATTTATGTAAGCTTTTAATTTTATCAACATGTTTTATATATTTCAGTGTAAAGGATTTGCATATCTCTCATTAGATTTATCTCTAGATATTTGATATTTTAGTGCTTTCAATTGTATTTCTTTTTCTACTTCAGTTCTATTTCAACTAATTTTTGGTAGTAAATAGAAATTTTTTATATTGTCCCTGTATCCAGTAAACTTGTGAAATTCACTTACTAATAGTGATTACATACAGATTTTTTTTTTTTAATTCTCTGAGTATGAAATCATGGGTTTTTTTTGTTTTGATTTTTGGTTTTTTTTTTTTTCGCTTGCCCTTTTGCCCTAGCTAGTATCTTCAGTAAAATGTTGAATAGACCTGGTAAAAACAATATTTGCTTTGTTTCGAATCTTAAAAGAAAAGCGCTCACTATTTCATCATTAACTCTGGTGCTAGGTCTTTGGTAGATTCCCTTCCCCCAATTAAATATTGTTCCTTCTACTCCTAGTTTGCAGAGTTTTTGTCATGAAAGCGTTTTAATTTTACCAATTCTTTTCTGTGTTGAGATGATCATATGGGCTTTCTTTTATTCTATTATTATAGTGCATTCCACTGACTGACTTTCAAATGTTAAAGCAACATTGAAATTCTATGCAAACCCCACTTGTTCAGGAGATATATATATATATATATACACATAATATATATCATATATTATAAGTTATATACATTATATATAAATATGTAGTCTTATTACAAATTTTGCATCTATGACAATAACAGATATTAGCCTACAATTTCTTTCTTGTATTTTTTTTTTGCCAGATATTGATATCAATGTTGCACTGAATTCATAGAATGAATTTAGAAGCACTCCCTATTTCTAGTCTCTAGAAGAATTCATGTAAGATCTATTTCTTCCATATGTGTTTGGAGGAATTCTTCTGTGAATCTATCGATCTGGACCTGGAGTTTTCTTTGCTGGATAGATTTTAATTATAAAAGTAACGTCTTTAATATATATAGGATTCTTCAGATTTGCTTTTCTGCTTGTGTAAATTTTGCTGTATCTCAAGGAATGTATCCATTTTATCTAAGTTGTCAAATTTACTTGCATAAAGGTGTTCATGATATTCTTTTGTCATTTTCCTAATATTTGTAGAATTTGATGTGAATTCTGCTTTATTGTAGAATTTCCCCCCTTCATTTCTCCCTTCCTATTACCTTTATTTATAACATATAATGTATTATTTGTTTCAGAGGTACAGATTTGTGATTCAACAGTCTTACACAATTCACAGCGCTCACCATAGCACATACCATCCCCAATGTCTATCACCCAGCCACCCCATCCCTCCCACCCCCCACCACTCCAGCAACCCTCAGTTTGTTTCCTGAGATTAAGAATTCCTCATATCAGTGAGATCATATGATACATGTCTTTCTCTGATTGACTTATTTCGCTCAACATAATACCCTCCAGTTCCATCCACGTCGTTGCAAATGGCAAGATTTCATTCCTTTTGATGACTGTATAATATTCCATTGTATACAGATACCACATTTTCTTTATCCTTTCATCTGTCGATGGACATTGTGGCTCTTTCCACAGTTTGGCTATTGTGGACATTGCTGCTATAAACATCAGGGTGCACGTACCCCTTTGAATGCCTACATTTGTATCTTTGGGGTAAATATCCAGTAGTGCAATTGCTGGGTCATAGGGCTCTATTTTCAACTGTTTGAGGAACCTCCATACTGCTTTCCAGAGTGGCTGCACCAGCTTGCATTCCCACCAACAGTGTAGGAGGGTTGCCCTTTTTCCTCATCCCCGCCAATATCTGTCATTTCCTGACTTGTTAATTTTAGCCATTCTGACTGGTATGAGGTGATATCTCACTGAGGTTTTGATTTGGATTTCCCTGATGCCGAGCGATGTTGAGCACATTTTCATGTGTCGGTTGGCCGTTTCGAAGTCTTCTTTGGAAAAATGTCTGTTCATGTCTTTTGACCAATTCTTGATTGGATCATTGTTCTTTGGGTGTTGAGTTTGATAAGTTCTTTATAGATTTTGGATATTAGCCCTTTATCTGAGATGTCATTTGCAAATATCTTCTCCCATTCTGTCGGTTTTCTTTTTTTTTTTTTTTATTGTTTCTTTTGCTGTGCAAACCTTTCTTTCTTGATGAAGTCCCAATAGTTCATTTTTGCCTTGCTTCCCTTGCCTTTGGCAATGTTTCTAGGAAGAAGTTGCTGCATCTGAGGTCGAAGAGGTTGCTGTCTGTGTTCTCCTTTAGGATTTTGGTGGACTCCTGTCTCACATTTAGGTCTTTCAACCATTTTGAGTCTATTTTTGTGCGTGGTGTAAGGAAATGGTCCAGTTTCATTCTGCATGTGGCTGTCCAATTTTCCCAACACCATATGTGGAAGAGACTGTCTTTTTTCCATTGGACATTCTTTCCTGCTTTGTCAAAGATTAGCTGACCATAGAATTGAGGGGCCATTTCTGGGCTCTCTATTTTGTTCCATTGATCTATGTGTCTGTCTTTGTACCAGTACCATACTGTTTTGATGATTACAGCTTTGTAATAGAGCTTGAAGTCCAGAATTGTGATGCACCGGCTTTGCTTTGCTTTTCAACATTCCTGTGGCTATTAGGGGTCTTATCTGGTTCCATACAAATTTTAGGATTATTTGTTCCATTTCTTTGAAAAAAGTGGATGGTATTTTGATAGAGATTGCATTGAATGTGTAGATTGCTCTAGGTAGCATTGACATCACAATATTTGTTCTTCCAATCCATGAGCATAGAACATTTTTCCATTTCTTTGTGTCTTCTTCAATTTCTTTCATGAGTATTTTATAGTTTTCTGAGTACAGATCCTTTGCCTCTTTGATTAGATTTATTCCTAGGTGTCTTATGGTTTTGGGTACAATTGTAAATGGGATTGACTCCTTAATTTCTCTTTCTTCTGTCTTGTTGTTGGTGTATAAGAATGCCACTGATTTCTGTGCATTGATTCTATATCCTGCCACTTTACTGAATTCGTATATGAGTTCTAGCAGTTCTGGGGTGGAGTCTTTTGGGTTTTCCACATAAAGTATCATATCATCTGCAAACAGTGAGAGTTTGATTTCTTCTTTGCCATTTCGGAGGCCTTTGATTTCTTTTTGTTGTCTGATTGCTGTGGCTAGGACTTCTAATACTATGTTGAATAGCAGTGGTGATAGTGGACATCCCTGCCGTGTTCCTGACCTTAGGGGGAAAGCTCTCAGTTTTTCCCCATTGAGAATGATATTCGCTGTGGGTTTTTCATATATGGCTTTTGTGATATTGAGGTATGTACCCTCTATCTCTATACTCTGAAGAGTTTTGATCAAGAAAGGATGCTGTACTTTGTCAAATGCTTTTTCTGCATCTATTGAGAGGATCATATGGTTCTTGTTCTTTCTTTTATTAATGTAGTGTATCACATTGATTGATTTGCACATGTTGAACCAACCTTGCAGCCCAGGGATAAATCCCACTTGTTCGTGGTGAATAATCCTTTTAATATACTGTTGGATCCTACTGGCTAGTATTTTGGTGAGAATTTTTGCATCCATGTTCATCAAGGATATTGGTCTGTAATTCTCCTTTTTGAGGGGGTTGTTGTCTGGTTTGGGGATTAAGGTGATGGTGGCTTCATAAAACGAGTTTGGAAGTTTTCCTTCCATTTCTATTTTTGGAAACAGTTTCAGAAGCATAATTCTTCTTTGAATGTTTGGTAGAATTCCCCGGGGAACCATCTGGCCCTGGACTTTTGTTTGTTGGGAGATTTTTGATGGCTGCTTCAATTTCCTTAGTAGTTATAGGTCTGTTCAGGTTTTCTATTTCTTCCTGGTTCAGTTTTGGTCATTGATACATCTCTAGGAAGGCATCCATTTCTTCCAGATTATCTAATTTGCTGGCATAGAGTTGTTCATAATACGTTCTTATAATTGTTTGTATTTCTTTGGTGTTGGTTGTGATCTCTCCTTTCATTCATGATTTTATTTATTTGGATCATTTCTCTTTTCTTTTGGATAAGTCTGGCCAGGGGTGTATCAGTCTTATTAATTCTTTCAAAGAACCAGCTCCTACTCTTGTGATCTGTTCTACTGTTCTTTTGGTTTCTAGTTCATTGATTTCTGTTCTGATCTTTATTATTTCTCTTCTCCTGTTGTGTTTAGGCTTTATTTGCTGTTTTTTCTCCAGCTCCTTTAGGTGTAGGGTTAGGTTGTGTATTTGAGACCTTTCTTGTTTCTTGAGAAAGGCTTGTATTGCTATATACTTTCCTCTTAGGACTGCCTTTGCTGCATCTCAAAGATTTTGAACAGTTGTGTTTTCATTTTCATTGGTATCCATGAATTTTTTTAATTCTTCTTTAATTTCCTGGTCGACCCATTCATTCTTTAGTAGGATGCTCTTTAGCCTCCATGTCTTTGAGTTCTTTCTGACTTTCCTCTTGTGATTGAGTTCTAGTTCCAAAGCATTGTGGTCTGAAAATATGCAGAGAATGATCCCAATCTTTTGGTACCGGTTGAGACCTGATTTGTGACTTAGGATGTGATCTATTCTGGAGAATGTTCCATGGGCACTAGAGAAGAATGTGTATTCTGTTGCTTTGGGATGGAATGTTCAGAATATAACTGTGAAGTCCATTTGGTCCAGTGTGTCATTTAAAGTCTTTCCTTGTTGATCTTTTGCTTAGATGATCTGTCCATTTCAGTGAGGGGGTTGTGAAAATCCCCCACTATTATTGTATTGTTGTCAATGTGTTTCTTTGCTTTTGTTATTAATTGCCTTATATAATTGGCTCCTCCCATGTTAGGGGCATAAATATTTACAATTGTTAGATCTTCTTGTTGGACAGACACTTTAAGTAGAATATAGTGTCCTTCCTCCTCTCTTACTACAGTCTGTGGTTTAAAATCTAATTTGTCTGATATAAGGATTGCCACCCCAGCTTTCTTTTGGTGTCCATGAGCATGGTAAATGGTTTTCCACCCCCTCACTTTCAATCTGGAGGTGTCTTTGGGTCTAAAATGAGTCTCTTGCAGACAGCATATCGATAGGTCTTGTTTTTTTATCCAATCTGATAGCCTGTGTCTTTTGATTGGGGCATTTTGCCCATTTGCATTCAGGGTAACCATTGAAAGATATGAATTTAGGGCCATTGTATTGCCTGGAAGGTGACTGTGACTGTATATTGTCTGTGTTCCTTTCTGGTCTATGTTACTTTTAGCCTCTCTCTTTGCTTAGAGGATCCTTTTCAATATTTCTTGGAGGGCTGGTTTCGTGTTTGCAAATTCCTTTAGTTTTTGTTTGTCCTGGAAGTTTTTTTATCTCTCCTCCTATTTTCAATGACAGTCTAGGTGGATGTAGTATTCTTGGCTGCATATTTTTCTCATTTAGTGCTCTGAATATATCATGCCAGTCCTTTCTGGCCTGCCAGGTCTCTGTGGATAGGTCTGTTGCCAATCTAATGTTTCTACCATTGTAGGTTACAGATCTCTTGTCCTCAGCTGCTTTCAAGATTTTCTCTTTGTCTCTGAGACTCATAAGTTTTACTATTAGATGTCAGGGTGTTGACCTATTTTTATTGATTTTGAGGGGGTTCTCTGTGCCTCCTGGATTTTAATGCCTGTTTCCTTCCCCAGATTAGGGAAGTTCTCTGCTCTAATTTGCTCCAATATATCTTCTGCCTCTCTCTCTCTCTTTCTTCTTCTTCTGGGATCCCAATTATTCTAATATTGTTTCGTCTTCTGGTATCACTTATCTCTCAAATTCTGCCCTCATGATCCAGTAGTTGTTTATCTCTCTTTTTCTCAGCTTCTTTATTTTCCATCATTTGGTCTTCTGTATCACTAATTCTCTCTTCTGCCTCATTTATCCTAGCAATTAGAGCCTCCATTTTTTTTTAGAGCCTCCATTTTTTATTGCACCTCATTAATTGCCTTTTTAATTTCGACTTGGTTAGATTCTAGTTCTTTCATTTCTCCAGACAGGATTTCTCTAATATCTTCCATGCTTTTTTCAAGCCCAGCTAGTATCTTTAAAATCATCATTCTGAGCTCTAGTTCCAACATCTTACTAATGTTCATATTGATTAGGTCCCTGGCAGTTGATACTGCCTCTTGTTCTTTTTTTTTCTTATGTGATTTTTTCCGTCTTGTCATTTTGTCCCGAGGACAATAGATGAATGAGAGAACAAAATGCTAACAGGGTAACAATGACCCCAGAAAAATATACACTGAACAAATCAGAAGAGACTTGAAACCAGGGGAAAAGAAAGGGAATGAAAGAAAAAAGAAAAAAAGAAAAGATAAAAAAAAAAGAATATGATCAAATATGATCCGGCTGGTGCCTAGATCCGTGCCACACACTAGATTTTGGGCGTATTTTGGTCTGTTAGAAGAAACTGCCTCCCAAATAGAGGAATGTTGGTTTAATGCTTAAATGTTAATCGTTTAATAAATTCATAAGGATAACAAACTTTAAAAAAAAAAAGAAGAAGAAACTGCCTCCCAAAATTTGAAAGAAAGAAAAGCTTATATATGTACAATAATAAGGGTAATTATGAAGAAGGTATGGAATATGACTGTCAAGAAGAAAATTATAAAAGATTTTATAAAGGAATTCATAAGATAGGAAGTTGGTTGAAAAAAGAGAGAAGATCAATTAAAAAAAAAAGAGAGAATGTGATCAGGCAGGAGACTAGAACAAAGCCATACACTAGAGATTTAGGGTATGTTTTGGTCTGTTAGAAGAAACTGTATCCCAAAA
>NW_027397081.1:29378408-29393745 GCF_003265705.2 Callorhinus ursinus
CTTACCTTCCAGAAAGTGGCCGCTTTTCTGTTCAGAGAGTTGCTGCTGTTCTTTTCTTCGATCTCCTGTTGAGTTCGTAGGTGTTCAGAATGGTTTGATCCCTATCCAGCTGAATTCCTGGGACCAGACGAAATTTAAGTCTCCTACTCCTCCACCATGTTGCTTTTTGTAGAATTTGCTATAAATCCTGTTAATGTTAATTTATGATTTTTGCCTTTTTATCTTCACTAGTCTTGCTAGAGGTTTGTCAGTTTTATTAATCTTTTCAAATAACTATCTTTTGTCAACTTTCATGTGTGTGTCTGTGTTAAATTTCAATAACATACACCTTTATTACTTCCTTTGCTCTGTATTCTTTAGGTTTAGTTTATTATTGTGTTAGCTTCTAGAGCTGGTGCTTTAGATCATTGATTTTCAACTTTTTTCTTTTCTGATGTATGCATTTGGAACTGAAAATTACCCTCAGAACATCGCTTTAGTTGCATTTCACAAGCGTTTTTATTATTATCTAACCAAAATGTTTTCTGACTTATATCGTGATTTCTTCTTTGAACTTTGGGTTACTTAGAATTCCTTAACTGAAAAACTTTTGGAAATATTATAATTATTAATTTATAATTTAATTCCACTCTAGGAAAAGAACTATTTTGAGTTCAGTCTTTTGAAATTAACAAGATTAGTGTTCTGGCCCCATAGATAGTCTATTTTGGTAACTGACCCATCAGCACTTAAAAAGAATATGTACATGGCAGTTGTTGAGTGTAGACATCTACATATGTCAGTTAGTTCAAGTTAGTTGATCATTTGTTCTACTCTTCCAAATCTTCACTAATTTTTCCTTACTTGTTCTGTAAATTACTGAGAAAAATATATTAAAATCTCCAACTCTGATCGTGTCTAATTTTTTCTCTTAGTTCTATCAATTTTGACTTCATACATTCTGAAAGTATGTTATTAGGTACACACAAATTTAGCATTGATATATCTTCCTATTAAATTGCCCACTTTAGGGGTGCCTGGGTGGCTCAGTTGGTTAGGCAGCTGCCTTTGGCTTGGGTCATGATCCTGGGGTCCTGGGATCAAGCCCCATGTTGGGCTCTCTGCTCAGTGGAGCCTGCTTGTCCCTCTCTTCCTGCTTTGTGCTCTCTCTCTGTCAAATAAATAAATAAAATCTTAAAAAAATAAATAAAAATAAATTGCCCACTTTAGGGGAACCTGGGTGGCTCAGTCCCTTAAGCGTCTGCCTTCTGCTCAGGTCATGATCCCAGGTTCCTGGGATCAAGCCCCACATCAGGCTCTCTGCTCAGCGGGGAGCCTGCTTCTCCCTCTTCCTCTCCTTCTGCCACTCCCCCTGCTTGTGCTCTCTCTCTCTGTCAAATAAATAAATGAAATCTTTAAAAAAAATAAAAATAAATTGCCCACTTCATCATCATTACATAACCTTAATGACAAAAAATATTTCTTACTTTAAAATTGACTTCATCTATCTACATCTGTGCCATTAGAACAAACAAGGTCATTGAGATTCCATGGCATGCTTTGATTATATGGAGTCAGAATGATGCAGAAAATGGTGAAATTCAATTTTAAGACTATGATCTAAAGGAAAACCCCTAATTAAAAAAAAAAAAACATAAAAAATTTTAAGACTTTCTTGGGGTCTATGGTTAGCCATGGACCCCATACTAAAGCACATATGTTCAAAGTCATTAGGTTTAGGCCAGTGAAAAATTTCAGGGAAAAAAAAGCAAAAGATTAAGAGATAACAAGCCAATAAAACTATTTCTTTATTGGAAAAAAAATGGACTTTGTTTGATTTAATAAAGCTTTGGCAACTTTCCTTTTGTTAGTGCTTCTGTGGTATATATTTTTAAATTTTATTGCTTCCCACCTTTCTGTTTACTTATATAATATCCTCCTGTAAACAGCATCTAGTTGTGGTTTTTAAATCCAGTTTGACAATGTTTATCTTATTAATTGGATTTCTTAGCCCATTTAAAGTCAATATAATTACCAATATATTTTAGATAGTTTTAAGATAAATATCTTTTCTCCTTGTATCATCTGTTTTTTATCCTTTCCTTATCTTATTTTAAATTATTCTATTGTTTACAGAGTTATAGGTTGGCTGTTCCTTTCAGCACTTTAAAGATATTCCATTGTCTTCTGTCTTTCAATGTTTATGCTGAAAAGGCTGTCATTAATCTTACTGTTGCTCCTTTGAAGATAATGTGCTGTTGTTTTTTTTTTTTTTCCTGAACCATTTAAGATTTTTCTTTTTATCTTCCATTTTCAGCAGATTGACTATCATGTGCCTGGTGTGTTTTCCTTTGTATTTATCTTCCTTATGATTCATTGAGCATCTTGAATCTGTGGGATATCTTCCAACAGTTTAAAAAATTTCTCTGACATTATATCTTCCAATATTGCTTCTGCCCATTCATTGCCTCTTCCCTGTCTGGGGCTCCAATTATATGTTCTATTAGACCTTTTTGTTTGTGTTCCACGTGTCTCTTTGGCTCCATTCCTTTCTTTCCCCTTTCCTTTTTGTCTCTGCACTTATTATCCCGGCTTCTGGTTCCTTAGCCCTGTCTTCTGGCATGTCCAATCTGCTCTTCAATATATTTTTCTGCTAGAAATGTAGTTCTGCTCTTTGAAGATTTTAAGTTTAATTCTTCAGGCTCCTTCCCCCATGCAGTTTCAAAATCTGGCAAATGCCTTGAGGAAAAGGCAGACTGTACTTGAGGAGGCCCCTCTCTCTATCTGGAGTTAGTCTCCTTCGAGATTACAGAATATTTCCCTCTGCCTTTCCAAGTCCTTGCCTAGTTCCCCACCCTCCTGTGCACAGCCCCAATCTCAGAAGAATATCCTATTGGAAGAATGTAACCATACATTTGGGGCTCCTTGCGTTTCAAATCTGTCACACCAGCTCTGAGCCCTAAAGGTTCCTAATTTCTGTCTCCCAGTATTGTCCCTCTGAAGGGGTCAAGACTAAACACAGGACTGGTCCTAGAATTAATAAATGCCTCCAGAGGAGAAAATCATTGGCAGTGCCCAGTTTTCCTCAGAAGGGCTCCTTCTCTCTGGAATTCCAATTCTTTTCTTCCTTATTGCTTACAGGATCTCCAAAGTATTTTAAAATACACTTGTATAATGTGTCTGGCTTTTTAAAGTTAGACTGCTGTCATCCAATCTAGAAGTAGAAATTCTAAAATCTACTCTTATTTCCCCTTCTTTCTTACTTAAAAAGTATATGCACATGCATACACACAAGCATTAAAAATCAACTATAAAATGTCAGTGGCATATAACAATAAGTGTGTGTTCCTTATCTATCTGGAATCAGTTAGGTGTCAGCTAGATATCTCTCCCGAGTTGCCTTAATTTCTGGGGATCAGTTGATCTGCTCTGGCTTCTAACATAGGCAGGCTTCAACGGGAGCAATTAGAGCCCTCTGGCTCTGCTCCTTGTTTCAGTAATCTTCCAGCAGGTTACCAAGGTCATGTTTTTGTGGCAATGGCAGAAGCATGATAGAGCAAAGCCCTAAAGCACAGGCCCATCCAAGCTTTTGCTTCTGCAATATCTGCTAATATCCCATGGGCTGAAGCAAGATACCTGATCTGTTCCAGAGTTCAAGAAGGAAGGCACTAGGAAACTACATGGCAAAGGGTTTAAACACAAGAAGGGATAAAGAATGGAGGACATCTACTATATCCTGCAGTCTCCCAGATCCAGTTCATTCCAGATCTCCTCTTATCACCGTGGGCTTCTTGAAAGTCTTTATCACTCTCTGCATGTCCTCAACTCCCCTTTAACCCAGTCCACTGCAATTTGGCTTCCTCTTCTGATCTTTCCACTAGACCTGTTCTCAATAAGGTTGCCAGTGGACTCTAAATTGCCAAGTCCAATATGCATTTTTTGGTCCTTTTCTTATGTGACAGAGCCTGTTAATTGAGCATAAATCTAAGTCCTACTTTCTGTATGCAGATCATGCTTGTGCCATATATCTTCCATTTGCCCCTCAAGATCCATTCTCTACCCCTCTCCTCCCTTCTCTCTTCTGCTGTGTGGGTTATATCAATGGACTCCTGTACCCTCTGGCCTCTAATTGGCTCCAACCTGTGGGAATTCTTATCAGGAGACTGGAGAGAAAAAGGAGATCATGGTACTTATTCCCGTGGTTCTGTACCAGGAGCTGGTTCTCTCCCTTGTCACTGCTCTTCTCAAGGTGGCCTGCTCTATATGACACCTTCTCCTTCCCAATTATGGTGACTGCTCCTTCCCTTCTTGCCTTCAGGCATAAGATGGTGTCAGTCAGCCACCAATTGCCCCCTGTGCCTGTGTTACCTCACTGTGGTCTTCCTACATCCCTCTCACATCCATAAAAATAATCCCTTTATAAGTAAACCTTCCTCTAATTATCTGTTTCTTGTTGGAACTCTAATTGATATAGTGTAGCACCACTCATTATTTCCCTCTGCATCTCAGTATATCCATTTACATTTAGGACTCAGATGCTGTTCTTTCCACTCATCCAATCACATCCAATAATTTATATTGAGGAAGAGAGGGAGAAAATGGTGAGTCCCTAGTCCCTACCCTTTGAAATTTTAGGAATTGAGATGTCCTCACCGGAAACAAAAACAAACACCTGAAACAGAAGGAACCAGCACTTCATGTATGCAATATGTGGCTCTCTCTAGACCATGTAGCACAGCATTCATGTTTGCATTCTTCCTGCTTATTTGGCAAATGAGACATGGAGTCATTGAAATGTATGGTTTCAATGGAAAGCTATTGTGATTTCATCCCAGCTTGTGAAGACATACAGATGATATTTACATGACCTTTCTATTATATTTTGACTCTACTGACCATTTCCTCCTTGAGACTCTCTACTCCCTGGTTCGCCTCCCCTTTCTGATCTGTCCTTTTAGGTCTGCTTCTTAGGTTCCCTTTTCTCTGTCTTCCCCTTAAATGTTGGTGTTTCCCAAGATTCTATTCTTGGCCCCTTGCTCATCCCTCTTGCCATGTTCTCACAGGCAATCTTGACCACTGTCATGATTTAACATGAGGCTTCATTTGTTCTTCCTCTGCAACATGTTGACTTAGGTACAAGTGTTGGGAAAATCCCAAGATCAGGAAAGGAAATTGGTGTGCAGAGATACCTGAGCCCCAGTGGGGAAGTGATAATAGCTCATGGGACTGTGCCTGTTCTCTCAATACTCCAAGGAACAGAGAAAGGGCTGAGCAAATGAGTCCAACTTTCTCTCTTCCCAAGTCCAGAAGAGTGAGAGATGATCAGGGAGCTGAGAGGCTTCACTCTGGTGCCTTACAAGAGGGTTGAAAACTCCCTGCAGCTGTTGTTATCACAAGGAGTCAAAAATTATATTTGCAGATAGACATGGTCCAGACACTATATCACTTATGAACCTCTATAAGAAAAAAAAAAAAACTTGAAAATCTTTACTCTCAATTTTTTTTAAGTCAAAGACTTCAAGATGGAGAGTGATGGAGATAAGAAATTGGTGAGTAATAAATACACACCTAGATGTTATTTTGACTACATATCCATATGTAGTCAAATGTATATTGAAAATGAGTATCTGGAATATATAATCTAAGAAATAAGGATTCTTAAAACAGAAGAGACCTATTGCAGGATAAATCCTAAAAATAGCTTAGAGTAAATGTATTAAACTCTCTCAGCAAAACGTAGGTATTAGGACGGGGAGGTAGAAGTAAAAATATTCAAAGCTATCATTTCAGGTTGGGGAAAAGGAAAGTAGGGAAATGAAATGTTCTAAAATCTCATCTTACACAAGGTGTAGGAAGCAGCCAGATAATAGAGGATCCTAGGTGGGGGGGGGGGGGGGAGTTGGCATTTGTCACCATTTAATAGTGGTGAGGGAAAGAAACATAATCATTAATGGAAATAATATCTAAACTCCCAAATTTAATAAAAGGGCAAAACATTTTGTTTGGTTGCTACCAAACAAAAATACAGAAAAGGAAAACCAGGAAACCACAAAATAAAATGAATAAAAAAATATGAAATAAGAATGCTACATAAAGTGTAACAGTTGTGACTCAGTGTGAATGAATTGAATGTTCCTTGGAAAAAGACACCATAGATTACGTTAAGAAACATATTTATAAATATGCTATTTAGAAGAAAAGAAGGAGCACATTTTAAACAAAGACAAAGAAAAATTGGAGACTGTCAGTCTCCAATTGGTATGAAGGCTAACTAGATGACCTAGAAAGCTTCCTGCCTCAAAAAATCTAGAATGTTGGATGAAATAAAGCACACATATTTCTGAATGCAGAGCTTTCATAAGAAAGTACTAGTAATTGCCAGTAGCCAAAAATTAAAAAGGAATTGGAAACTAGAATCCTAAGCTTAAGCTGATGCTATGGTTGACCTGAGCTGGGGGTGGAGGGGTGGGGTGGGGAGAGAAGGGTCCAATCTTTTCAGTAAAGAGCTGGGATTTTAACACCTGGGGACAAGATCCAAGGCATAGTCCCACATAAGGCAGAGTGTTGGTCCTCATATGCTACATAAAGCCAGGACCCCTGCAGGACCATATCCTCAGTGGAAAAAAGAAAAAAACAATCAGGAAAAATCCAGCCACCAACACAAGGAGACAGAGATAGTTGTCTGTCTCAATCTGTGGTTCACATTTATTTAGGCTTGTTCTTATGTCTTTCTTTTTCTTTTTTTTTTTATATTTTATTTATTTATTTGACAGAGAGAGTGAGGGAGCATAAGCAGGGGGAGCAGCAGAGGGAGATGGAGAAGCAAGCTCCCAGCTGAGCAGGGAGCCAGATCCGGGACTTGATCCTAGGACCATGGGATCATGACCTGAGCAAAAGGCAGACGCTTAACTGACTGAGCCACCCAGGTGCCCCTTCTTATGTCTTTCAATTAAATTTACCATTTGATCTGTAAAGGTCTTGCCCATCTTTTGTTAGATTTATTCCTGTTTATATTATTTTGTTGTTATCACTATTATAAAGGTACTTTTTAATTTACATTTTCTGTCGCTAGTGTAAAGAAATAGCACTCATCTTAAATCCAGCAATCTCACTTAGTTCTCTTACTATTTCTAATAGTTTGTTCACAGATGCACACAGATTTTTTATGTAGCTATTCATATTATTTGAAAATAATGAAAGTATCGTTTTACTTTCTAATTTTTAAACCTCTTATATTTTTACTTTTTTCAACTACAGTGATTGGATTTCCAGTACAATATTTCATAATAGAACTGATGCCTTATTTCTTTTCTTATTCAGGGCTCTAAAAGGATGCTTCTAATGATTCACCATTAATAATAATACCATCTACAGGTTTTTGGTAAACATTCTGTGCTGAAAGTACATGATCAATCTCCAGCCCCAGCCTGCGGAGATCAGCCACTGCTGAGCCTCCCATCCATGCTGGTGCCCTTCTCACCGACACATTCTTCTCTATTGGGTAAATTGGGAGTCCTCCAACCCAATCAGAAAACACAGTAGGCCAGTGGATTTCCTGGTTCTATATAATGGTCCATTCTAGCATGCCCACTTCTCCAAGCCTCTTGATTCCTTCCTCCACAGTCTGCAGCAGAGTTCTGATATATTTATTTCACTTCATGTGGGTCATCACATTCATCTAGCTCTCAAGATAATTAAAAAAAAAAAATCATTCCAGCAGCTCCTAGAATCACCTTCCAAGGCTCTTGCAAGATTGTGAAGATCTGTGTCATAGGAGAGTGTTCCCATGTTAACAAATTCTCCTGCAGAGAGTTTTATGTTTTGGCCCTTTTGGTTCAGTGCCCCCAGGATCTACTTGCAGGCACACTGTCCCAATCCCTGCCCAGGGCATGTTAGCCAGACCCCGGTGAAACCCTTGTCTTCTCAGCACACTCAACAGTTGCCCAGCGGTGTCACACTGAGGTTTGACCCTCATTACTTGTCTGGTGATAAGAAGGGAAGAATAGGATAGCTGGTAAGGAAGTGTCTTACAAGAAGACGCTTGCCTCGTTTGAGGCATCTGCATGTTCCGCAAGCAAGGCGGGGATTCTATCTTCCAAGAGGTCAGAGGTTTGAGAGGAACCTGGAGGTTTAGGATTTCCCAGTGCATTCATCTATATATTCCCGTTCTGGATTACAGGGTCTCACTCCTTCTTTATCAAAGCTGTGACTTGGCGTAAGACTCATCAGGCTGAAATTCAGCCTTCTCCATAATTCTTCCAGTCTCACAATTAAGTCCTGGGTCTGGTCTTCAGCTTTGTTTGCCCTCCTGTTGCAGGAGATGAAGTCTTTTTCTAGCTGCAAAGGAAGCATTTTGACTCACACTTTACTTCAAATTGGTGATTGATTGCCCGG
The DNA here is from genome assembly GCF_003265705.2 of Callorhinus ursinus. Taxonomy (NCBI): domain Eukaryota; kingdom Metazoa; phylum Chordata; class Mammalia; order Carnivora; family Otariidae; genus Callorhinus; species Callorhinus ursinus. The sequence continues at coordinate 29,386,782 of NW_027397081.1, forward strand.
ATCCTGCAACTTCTTTCTTCAAAGCATCAGTGTCATTCTGCAACAGCCATTCAATAATTCCACATTCCTATAAGTATTCTTTTCCCAGTATCTCTCAAATATAAGATATTCTAAGACCCAGTTCATCCCCTTCACCTGACCCCGGCCTCAGTTCAGCATAGATGATATCTTAGCATTTACGTTGTAAGCACATGCCAGGGGGGTAAGGGGGCTCTTAACACTGTATTCACCACGATGATGTGGTCCTGTTGCCAGAGAGTTGGCAAGTGACCCAACACAAGAATGTCATCCTTAGAGTCTCCTAGCAGCAGAATGGATTCCCTATGTGCAGAGCCTAAGGCAAGCAACTAGGCATATGTGGTATGTGGTAGAAATATTCTTCAAGAAAAAACATGTAAGAGGGTAAGAAGTTCTAGACAGAATTGGGGAAAGAAGGATGTGGTCTGGGGCACCTGAGTGCCTCAGTCAGTTAAGTGTCCCACTCTTGGTTTTGGTTCAGGTCATGATCTCAGAGTTGTACAATCGAGACCCACAATGACTCTATGCTCTGCGAGGAGTCTGCTTGAGATTCACTCTCTCCCTTTCCCTCTGTCCCTCCTCCTGCTCACAAGCATGTGCTCTCTCTCTCTCTCTCTCTCTCTTTCAAATAAATAAAATCTTTTTAAAAAAACAAAAAAAGAAGGATGTGGTCTCAGCTGAATTCTAGCCTTGCCCTAATCCATGGAGATCACCATAGAGGTGCACTCTCTTAAGGAAATGTTGTGGTCTTTTGTATTCCTGTGTCAGTCATTGTCCCAGGGGGAGAGGTATATAACCTCTTGGCAGAACTCGTGTCAGTCAAGGGTGTTTCTCTAGCAATGGGGAACTTGAGCCATTAGTTACTACCACCAGAGAAGCTGGAGGATGGAAGCACCTGTCCAGTATAGGGGATCAAGATAGGACATTACAGCACCCACTGTGCTCCTAAACCTTTAAACAATGTCCTGGAAAACTTTCACTTAGTGGTCAGCAAATTCCCCCATGTTATCAGAACTTTCCCTCTGCCTCCTAGCCTTAGATTAGTCAATAGCCACTGTCTTGACTTCCTTAGCCCACGTCAGCTGGACTGCTGTCCCCACCATTCCACTGAGGCTGCCTTTATCAACACCATTAATTACATACCTCTACACTGCCCAAACCTGTAGTCACTTCTCTGTATTTACCTTACTTTTCTTCACTGGGTGTCTTTTAGTATATCTCTTACATACCCCTTCTCCGCTCTACCAACTTCCTAGGACTTAAACACCATCCCTCTGAGGATCATCCCTCAATCCATATCGCTGGCCCTAGTCTTCCTCTGGAATTCCAGACTCATATATCCAGTTGGTCACTTGACATCTCCAATTGGATGTTTAATAATCATGAGATGTCACAAACTTTTGATTTCCCTCCCTTTTCATGTCTCCTCCCCCTTCGGTCTTCTCATTCTCACTCAGGTAAAAATTTTAGGAGTCATTCTTAACTCTTCTATTTCCCTCACCTCCCACATTAGATCTTTCAGCAAGCCTGTCAAACCTCCCTACAAACATGTACCAAACTGGCATTCCTTCTGTCCTTCTGTACTATGACTGCCCTAATCTATAACACCATCTTCTCAATTTTGGACTACACGCATGGTCTTCTCCCTGGTCTCCCTGCTTCTGCCCTTACCCTCCTACAGCCTACTCTCCACCAGCAGTGGAGGGATCTTTTTAAAGCGTAAATTGGATCATACCTTTTCCCAGCTTAACATTCCCCAAAGAGTTTCCATCACCCTAAAACAAAATTGAATTCCTTATTCAGGTTTGCAAAGCCCTGGTGTATCTCTCCAGCCTTATCTTCTGCCCCTCTGCCACTCTTTCCTGCACACTCACATCTCACTGTTCTTTGTTCTTCAGACATACCAAACTCATTCCTGTCTTAGGGCCTTTGCATTAACTGCACCCTCTACCTAGGATGCTCTTTTCTGGTTGGTCCCTTCTTACCACCAATGAGACAAGACTCAAATGTTACTTTGGAGAGGACTTCCCTAAATATCCAATCTAAAGCGGCCAACTAATCACTCTCTCTGCATAATGCCCAATACAATTTAATATTGATGGAGTAAGAGATTGACTGGTTGGCTAGCTCCCTACACCAGAATTTAAGTTATAGGAAAGCAGAGACTCTATCTGATGGCTCCAGACCATTTCTCTCCCCTGAACCGGCTCCTTTAAGATATATGCCTTTCAAAGCTACCACTTCCTCCCTCTCATTGCTCACATCTCCCATCCTCAAGACCCTTCCATTCACTGAGCACCTGCCTCAGTCTTCCTCTCTTCCCAACTTCCACCATCACTTTCGGTGATGACCTGCCCAGGTGAGCCATCCATCACCCTTCTTATCTCTTTGGGCTCTTTGTCTTTAGTGAATTTTCTCTCACCCTACCTAAGCCATTCATCCACAGTGACAGCATGGACCTGGTCATTACAAGAATTACTCTTCCTTTAAATTATGAACACACTCTTACCAGGATCTGACCACAAGCCCCTATTCTTCAAGCATTGTGGCCCACACTGCCCTCCCCCCCAAAAAACCAAATAGCAATCAAGACTCCAAACCATTGGACCCATCACTTTATTTGTATTTATTAATCTTGTTCTATCTTATTTACTTATCAACATTAGATTCTACAGTTTATTATGACTATTATCTTATAATCTCTCTCAACTACATTGTCCCTCTTCCTCCAAATCATGCTTTTCTAGAAAATCCACAAGTCTGGATAAAACACAACATATTGTCACCAACCTCAAACTGGCACACAAAACAGCCCAGCAATTCTCAGCATTTCTCAAGGAAGCTCATTTATTCTTCATATTTTTTCCACCACCACCACAACCCCTCTGATCTTTTGTCTATCCAACAACCTTGTCTCTCACTTCATAAGAAAACACAAGTCACCAAATAAGAACTCTCCACTAGTTCTATGACATGCTGACATCATCTTCCTTCCTGTCCCAAAGGATAACATACCCCACCCTTTCTCAAAAGTCCAGTTCATTTGTATGTGGTCTGGATCCTCTTTGCTGTATTTAATCAAGAACCGTGTTATTTTTGTTACCACCATTCTCTCTGGTATCATGAGTCTCTTCCACCATTGGCTCATTCTAGTGTCCTAAAACATACTTTAATATCTCCTGACTTAAAAACAAATAAAGCTTATCCTTGTGACATCATTCCCTCACTCCCATCCCATTTTGCTATTCCCCTTTGTGACAAGCTATATTAACTCTGTCTTTTGTTTCCTATATTCTGATGCACTGATATCTAGGGCCTTGCTGACCCTGGAGGGACTGCCTCTCCCAGGGCTAGCCAATACCTACGGATAGTAGATAATTTGCCCACAAGTGCATTTTTCAAATACAAACCGACCTATCCAGTGTCTACACCCCAACCAGCTCCTTTAGCAGGCTCTCACACTCTAGCCCATTATCCCTGTGCCCTAATCAGCCCAGGGCCAGGGACCAGACGACTAGGAACAGCCCCTGTGCTATGGAGCCTGCTGAAATTATCCAAACTAGCCAACCCTTAATCTGTTTCCCCTGCCTTGCTCATTCCTTCCTGTGGAAACTACAGTAAAGACTCTTGCCCTTAGCTCCCCCTCTCCTTCTGCCTCCTGAACAACTCCGGTGTGCCCCTGCGTGTCCCCTTAGTAGTATGGTATGTCTTCTCCCCTTGGGAACTGTAACAAACCATCTTTTCAGTGACAATTGTCTACTGATCTGTTGGCCCTACTACGCCTCAGATTTTCTATTTTTTGGAACTCTAGGCTTCTCAAAAGTATTGCTTCTAGACTTGTTTCTCGTGCTCATCCTCCATGCCTCAACTGATCCAGTCTAGTTCCTGCTCCCACCAGTGCACTGAAGCTGCTCTTACCAAGGTTACCAATGGCCAGCAAATTCAATGCTGCCAAACAGAATAGGCATTTTCTGACCAGCCACTCATTCTTTCAATGTATTTATTAAATCTCTCTCTTGTGAGAGGCATTTGGACTCCAACAGTGAAGAGGTCAGATAGGGCCCAATCCCCAAGGGGCTTACACACGAGTGAGGCAGACATACAATGAGCTAGTGTAACAGAGTGTTAAGGGGCACTTAAAGGGCAACACTCCTGCTGTCTTCAAATGGGCAACTAAGGCTCCAAACTGAGGATAAAGGGGAGCTAAATACCTCTCCTTCTCAAAATAGCCACAGTTGTTAAGAGGGCCAGTTACTCCAGCACAACCTACCAAGAAGCAACATCCCCCACCCCATAACTCTGTGCTGGTAAGATAGAGGCCTGGGGAGGGAAAAGAAGGGACAAACTGAAGTCTACAGTCACTGCCTTATGGGGAGCATCTGTAGATACTAAGAGGCTTATTTCTCGCCTCCCTATCTGGGCAGAAAGGGTAAGCTTTCCAGTCAAAGCCAAATGAAATAAGGACTCTAAAATAACTTATCATAGAGATTGGGGTTGCCAGCAAGAGGGAAAGAATGTTGTCTCTCTCCTTGGAAAGGCTTCTGGCTGAGCTGCAGAACCTTGTGGCTCAATCTGGTGCTGCTAAGGGAGCTCCCCAAGAGAGAATGACCAGTGCACCCTGATGTTTGAGAGTAAGCGCCAACACAGAGAATCCATGCTTCCCACCCAGGATTTCTTGAAGGAGGGATGCTGACAGGAGTAACTCCATCAGAAAGGTTAAGTGATTTCCCCAAATTCATCAGTTACTCAATGGCAGAACCAAGACAAAGGGGGTCAGGGGATCTGGGGGGGATAGGGAGCAAACCATCGTAAATATGGCCAGTTTATAGACGGGGGCTGAGGGCATAAAGGAGAAAGGCAATTTCTCAGAAGCAGAGTGAGCTACAATCAGATTTCATGGTCCTGGGGAAAGATCCTACCCACCTCCCCTGATGAAGAAACTAAAGCATCTTGAGATCCTTCCTTAACACCATGTTTGTGAACAGAAGGGTACAGGGGCCCTGACCATGGAGGGAAAGGATTCAATGGAAATAGGGGAAAGGATCCCAAAAGGGAAGACTGGGAATACAAAAGGAAACTTCTGCTAGTTTACAAGTCTGACTTGGGCTTTCCATGCACCATGAAGTCTGCATGAGGACAGAAGGTCCCTTGCTGCCCAGGACAGCCTGGTTTCTTTCTAAAACCTAAAAGCAAAGGGTCTTGACCCCAGAAATCAGTAGTGTTTTGAGGTTTATAAAGCTTATAAAGTTTGCTTATCACATGGTCTTTCCCCACCTTTCTTTGTTACTGTCATTTAGCTGAATTCCCACTAATAAATGTATTGGCTTTGCTCAGTAGGGTTCCAGAGTCTCATTTTCATGACTCGGGGGCTATATGACCTCACTGGGAGAATACAGGTATCCAGGCACTGGATTGTGTCCATCTGAGAGGAAGCATAAGGGAAAAAATACAGGACCAGGACTAAGTCTGAGGCCTCTTCTTATTTTTCTAGGCAACTTCTTGCTGCCTTATAGCCTTTGTGGAATGAGGAGGGGTATGGAAGGGCTGAAGGAAAGAAGGGAATGGGGCAGGAAGCAAAGGGGGTGCAGAGGCAGAAGGAGGGAGGGGAAGAGGAAAAAAGGAACACTGGTGACTCATTTGTTGGTTCTCACCCTCTCATTTCTATCTCTAAAAAATAGAGAAACACATATTTTACTTAAGCCATAAAGTTACCATGAGCACCAAATGAAATACATGTGAAAGAATTGTTTAAAGCATGGAGCACCGGGTCAACATGAAGTTAGGGCCAATTTTAAAAATAGATTGAAGTCCCTAAAATAACACAATTTAACACAGAGAAGGGCCTCCTGATCCAAACTACTTATTTTTTTCCTCACTAGTTAATATTTTTAAAACTCATCTTTGCCACAGAGCTGACAAATGTGACAAAAATGTTCCTTTCTGTCCACAGGCTCCTCCTGTCAAATACACACCACTGGGAGAGGATTAATGGGCCACTGGGTTTTGCCACCTACTGTGACGAAATTGAGAGCTGGCCTGCGTGAGGGTGGGTTTGGCGACGTAGCCACCACATTCATTTATGTAAATAGGAGAGAGTGAAATGCTCCTTCATGTATCGGCTTTTAAAAATCAAGTCCAGAGTCTACCAGAAGTATCAAAAAGATTTTTGTTTTTGGGCGCCTGTGTGGCTCAGTTGGTTAAGCAACTGCCTTCGGCTCAGGTAAATGAACCCAGGGTCCTGGGACCGGGTCCTGCATCCGGCTCCTTGTTCAGCGGGGAACCTGCTTCTCCCTCTACCCCTCCCCGTGCTTGTGCTCGCTCTCTCTCTCCCTATCAAGTAAATAAATAAAATCTTTAAACAAACAAAAAGGTTTTCGTTATGGCCTGCTAAGAAAAAGGGAGGGCAGAAGCCATGAAATGGAAACTAGGTATGGATGAGAACTGTGACCAATAATCAAGGCCAAAGCAAGCTACGTGGACACTAGATAGAAAGCTCCCTGGCACCAGAGCCCCATCTCATGGTGTTCAGGGAATTATATACGGAGACTTTTTACTCCATGGCAAATATGTTTAAATTTGTAAATGGACCTATTTTTGTCTGTGTCTGTGTTTGACTGATGGGTTGGTTGGTTGTTTCCTTCACTTGGGACTCTGAGCATAAATAGGGATATCATGGCATTTGCCCTGCACCCAAAGACCAAGTGAAATTAAAACCAAGCATCCTTTGAGTTGATATTCAGAGAGTACTGCAGAGATGGAACACAGGAAGGATATCAAGAAACAAGAAAGGGGCACCTGGGTGGTTCAGTGGGTTAAGCCTCCAACTCTTGATTTTGACTCAAGTCCTGAGGTTGAGCCTTGCCTTGTGCTCTGTGCTGAGTATGGAGCCTGCTTAAGATTCTCTCTCCCTTTCCCTCTGCCCCCTCCCCCCAACTGGCACGTGCAC